>NC_040045.1:18335011-18436109 GCF_003713205.1 Coffea eugenioides | reverse complement strand
GAGCAAGAAATATTACCCAAGTGTATCTAGAATAATCATCTACAATCACAAAACAGTATTTCTTACCACCCAAGCTAGAGATTTGAGTAGGGCCAAATAAGTCAAGATGCAAGAGTTCTAAAGGTTTGGAAGTAGATACACACTTCTTTGGTTTAAAAGAAACTTTTGTTTGTTTTCCAAATTGACATGCATCACATATTTTAGTCTTTTCAAAACTGATTTTTGGCAAGCCTCTAACTAGCTCCTTTTTCGAAATTTCCTTTAGTAACTCCATGTTAAAATGACAAAGTCTTCTATGCCACAACCAAGGATCTTCATTTGAAGCTTTAAGACATGTTAAGCTAGAAGAATCAATTTTATCAAGAACCACAATATAAATGTCGTTGAACCTCTTACCTTTGAACACAACATTGTATTTGGAATCAAGTACAATGCATTCATGCTTTCTAAACAACACATTCAAGTCTTTATCACACAATTGACTAACACTAAGCAAATTATAACCCAAGTTATCAACTAAGAGCACATTATGAACAAAAGTTTCACCATCCTTACCAACATCACCTATTCCAATTGTTTTAGCTTTCACATCATCACCAAATGTCACTTTTCCACTTGATCTTGATTTCAGCTTTATGAATAGAGAGGGATCACCGGTCATGTGCCTTGAGCAGCCGCTATCAATAAACCATTTGGACTTGTTTGATCCTTTTTCCTGAAAAAATAAGGTGTTTGGTACCCATTTTAATTTTTGGGTCCATAATAGTTAGCATTGTATCTAACTAACCACATGCATTTCATCCCTTTGTTCTGATTTCTTTTCACATAGCAATCTCCTTTCAAATGCCCTCTTTGACAACAGAAATCACACATAATGAAAGAGTTCTTAACATGTACTGGTTTGATATATCTCAATCCACCTCTTCTATATGTTGTGAAGCCATGTGCAATTTTGTTGTGAGCAAATGTTCTTTGACCAGCAGAAGGATGAGTAGATGACATGTTTCTTTTGAGAAAATCCTGTTTTCTTGATTTCAAAGTTTCATCCAAGATGTCCATTCTTTTCTTCAAATCACCATGCCTTTCCTTCAGCATTTCACAAATATTAGTCTTTCTGTCAAGCTCGTTTTGAACATCACATCCGGCTCTTACAAGGCATTCATTGTCAGTCTTTAGATGTTTATTTTGTTGAACCAGACTTGTATTTTCTTGAATGAGAAAAGCAATTTTCTGTTTTAACAGTTTGTTCTTATCATAAGATTCCTTCAAGGCATTATGTAGCTTTTCAACAAAAGATTCAAGATCATCATCTTCATCATCATCACTTTCAGATTGCGAGTGAGTGGAAGTTACCTCATTATTTCCAATAGCCATGAAGGCCATTTGAGCTGATTCCTCTTCTTCTTCAACTTTCCCTTCGGAGTTGCATTCATTCCAAGTAATCTGAAAGTTGTTGAATCTTGGCTTTCGATCAGCTTTTCCATCTTTCATCTTCTTCATGGGGCATTCATTTGCATAGTGTCCAATCTGTCCACATTCGAAGCATTTGTCCAACTGTTTCTTGTTGAAATCTTGTTTTCCTTTGTACTTTGCGATAGATGGTTGATTCTGGAATTGATTGCTAGGACCTCCCCTTCTAAACTTTCTTTTATTCAAAATTCTTTTGAAGCCTCTGGTGATAAGAGCAAGATCATTATCATCACCATCCGAATCTTCATCATCCAAGTGAGCTGGATCATCTTCACTTTGAGTAATCTTTAGAGCAATGTTTCTCTTTGCTCTAGCATCCTCTTCCTCCTGCACTTTAGATTTCAGTTTCAACTCATAAGAGGTTAGTGAGTTAATGATAGATTCAATAGGCACAGAACTTAAATCCTTAGCCTCTTCTATTGCAGTCACTTTATTTTCCCATTCTTTGCCCAATGCATTGAGAATTTTTCTGTTCTTCTCTCCCAAGGTGTACTCTTTGCCCAACACCTCGAGATCTTTGATCAAGTCAGTGAACCTGCAAAACATTTTGTCAATATCCTCAAGAGGTTCAATCTTAAAAGATTCATACTTTGTGACCAAGATGGCCTTTCTCTGTTCTCTCACATTGTCACCACCCTCATGGATTTCTCTTAACTTATCCCACATTTCTTTGGCTGATTTACAGCCTTTCACTCTAATTGATTCATTTGAATCTAAGGCACTATAGAGAACATTCATGGCCTTGGCATTCAATGTGAGGTTAGTCCTGTCTTGAGCATTCATTTCAGCTCTCATTTTTGGCCGAAACAGCCCTGTATCTGCATCAAGAAAGTTAGCTTCATGCGGTCCTTCACTCACAATAAACCACAGTTCAATATCAATAGATTGCAAAAAGATAATCATTCGTTCTTTCCAGCTAACATAGTTAGAGCCACTGAACATGGGAGGCCTAGTAACAGATTGCCCCTCAACAAACATAGCATGACTGGTTGTCATCTTTACTCCAAGCCGTTAGAGCTTAATCTCAAGGAGACCAAGCTCTGATACCAATTATTAGTCCCACAGACAACCAAGAGGGGGGGTGAATTGGTTTGATTAAAATCTTAACCAAGTTTATGCACTTTTTCGTTAATGAAAATTTACCTTCCTTTTTAGTAATGATCAACCAAGTAGATTAGAAGACAATAGCAATATTGATCGGAGAGGCAAGTATAGATAAGCAATGAAGATTTTATTAAACAGAAATGTAAAATTGAGAAACAAACCAAGTGTCTACCAAGCTTTACCCAAACTTGAAGACCAAACACAAGGAAGAGCAACTTCTCTTTGATGAAAGTCGATCAACTAGATGTACAATGGAGGGAGCACTTCCTCCTTGCCCTAAGCCTCACTTAGTCAAGCCAAGAAGTTTTACAATCACTCAGAAAACCCTCAACAGAGCTACACTAAAGATCCTTTCACACACAAAAGAAAAGCTCAACAGAAATTCACACCACTTTAAAACAAATCTGCTTTGGAGACTATTTTCTAGCTAAAATATCTCACTAGATCTTGTAAACAAAGTGTGCAAAAGTCTCTACTTCGTTCAGACCAGTTTGATTTTAAAGGGAACCAGAAATGGGCTTCATCAATGCTTCCAACGGATAGAAGGCAGCTGAAGAGTCAACTAGCCGTTGGGGCTGTCGGACGTCCGACGATCAAATCATCGTCCGAACCAATCGTCCGATGGCATCCAAGTTGACGTTCGGACGTCCGATGCGTCTTGATTGTCCGACACCGCAGCGTCCGATCGTAGGCAGAGAGTTGGCAAGTTAGCTTGGAATTTTTCGGACGTCCGATGCGGTTGATGAGCGTCCGATGGCAGGCGTCCGATCCTTCCGGACGTCCGATGCTTCCTCACGAGCGTCCGACAGAGCTTCCTTCTTGATGCTCTTTATCCTTTCGGACGTCCGACAGATTCCTTTCGGCCGTCCGACGTGAGTATCCTGTTTTTGCTTCTTCTTTTGGTTGAAATGCATTTCATGACCTATTCATACCTGATTCTTTGATATGTAAAGACACTTATAATCGAAGAAGGTTAGATACATTTCAAAATACTTTGTGATCATCAAAACCAAGAATAACAATGATCACTTGGTGAGGTGTGTGTACTAAATTTGGTTGACAAGAATGAGTATTAGGTAAGAAAAAGTATGTGATTAGAAGTGTTAATAATAAGTGAGTGAATCACAAGTGAAAACACAAGTACGAGAGAGTTAAGGAAAATAAGCTTGAACCGACGCGTACCGTTTGCTACCGATTGAGTGCACCACTTGAACACTACTTTATTACCTTAATTTTCTTATTATTAGTTGAGCAAAATCATCCCTAAATATCTCCTTGTAGCAGCCGAAATTTTGGACTAAATAAAAGAGAGAAAAGAAAAAAATTTGACCTTAATTCATAGTGTGACACTTGTTGGAAATCTAGTAAACTTTGACCAAGCAAATTTCCTTTTTTCTTATCTTCAAATTGACTTCTTTTCTCCTTCATTTTTCTTCATGTTGGCCGAAAATAAGAGAGGAGAAGAGAGGAGAGAAAACTTCATTTCCACCACAACAACCTTGCTTGATCTTTGAGTTTTTATCTCAACCTTGCAAATCAATCCATAAATGCTGATTTTTAAGTAGGAGGAGGAACTTTGGTGGAGAGTTTTTGGAGGAAGAATCTTGTGGTCGCTTGGTTCTTCACTTTTCAAGTAGTTTTGGAAGGTATAAGGCTACAACTTCCTTTTCTCTTGCTTAATCTTGCTAAGTTTGGTATAGAAGCTTTTAATCTTGACTTGCTATGGTTGATTGGTTAGTTTTTGACGGTGTAGTGGAATGTTTAACTAGGGTTTGCATTTTTCAGCTTTGATTATTGTTCATTACCTAGTAAATGGTGTTATTAAGCTAGAAAATGGAACTTGTGAAGTGATTACAGGCTTGATTGTGACTTTGTAGAGTTAAAAGTTGAATTTCCAGCATTTGATAGGTTCTGCCCTATTTTTGGAATCAACTTGAACTGCATATTCGTCCATGATAAAGGCCAAATCAGTTTTTTCTCAAAACATGAAAGTTGTAAGATTTGAGTTAAATTTCTGCTCAGAAAAATTTAGCTCAATCGGAGCACTGTAGCTTGTGAAATGACTAAAATATCCCTGACTGCCCAATGCCCTGGTTAACCGACAGCTTTCTGTTTTCTCTGAGATTTCAAATTTTGACCATGAAAATGCATGATTTGGCTTTGGAGGTCTTCATAATAAATGTAGGTTTATGTCTTATCTTCGAAGCTCCATGAAATTTAACTCGATCTGATATACCTAGCTACAGTTATGACCAAAAAACCAAAGGATGACAAATCTGCCATTTATAATTTCTTCTTTAAAACTGGTTTCCAGCTTTGATCTTGATGGCTTCATTGCTAGAATTGACTTATTTTTGGATGGTATTAAGCCTAGTTGAAGAGCTATCTTGTTAAGCTTTCTTATATGTTGAATTTGGGCTAAGTTGAGGAAAGAAATGAAGCCCTAAATGGCTGGAAAATAGCTAAATACAAAGGGCATGATGCCCAAATTTTCACTCGAGGGTTCGGCGTATGTACTCACGACTTGAGCGAAGATTTGAGATCGAATTGGACTTGGTTTGTTTAGAGTATTCGAGTTTTCTTTGATAGAGGTATATAAGCTGAAATTTCACTGAAACTCGTACCTTGAAAAAAGTGAAAATAGCGACCCTTAAAAAAAATATGATTTTCTCGATCTTTTATACCAAGTGCGACTTCAAAAGTATAAATCACTTCTTTATCAAAACTAAACGAGCGAGCATGAATTTTATAGAGGTTGATAAGTAATTTGAATACTACTTAAACAAGTTTCGTTTACTTGATTTTCTTGAGGCGAAACTCCTATTTTTCGAACTCTAGTTGATTTTAAACTCTTGAATAATATTTTATCGTAGATTTGGACTCCATCCAAGGAGTTTCACCTGAGCATGACCTTGAAAAGTACTAGACCTTTGGTGAGTGCTTCCAAGTGCATGTTTGTCCTTGATATTTGCTCTTACATGTTTTACCAATGTGCTTGGACAATATTTGACTTGTTTGAACGAACAAGGGTGTACTTTATTGCACTTGTCATAAACATAACTTGTTGCTGTTCCTTGAGTGCACATGACTTGATATACTTGTCTATGCATGAACACTCTGAAATTCCAGAAACCCTGAGGCTAGTTAATCGAGTCGAGCCGGCAAAGGGCCTGGTCGATTAGATAACGAACCCTGGGTCTCTTGTTTTGTCGAGTAGAGTGATACCTTCTCGACTAATCGATATACTCCAGTATTACCACATGTGTTTATTTTGATGTTCGGGCCCGGTAAGGAGGTTGAATGGTAGACGGATTGGCATTAAGCGGATCACTACTGGATTGGTTACTTTACTTGAAAGTTGACGGAGAGTCAACTACTACTTGATCAAACTATGGCGGAGCTATTTTGAAATAGCGGTTGTATCCTTTTACTTGACATGTTAAATATCCAATGTTTGGCTTTACGAAGCGTTATTACTTATTTTTTTGACTTCATATGCTCGCTATTTTGATACTTGTGATTTTAAATCGTGGTCAACTTGCTATTTGGATCGGCATGAAATTTTGAAACCTCACTGAACTTTAGCTTATTTTGTAAGATTTGTTTTCCTTACAGGGGATATGAGCTAGGGCGTGGGGACTGGTACAGGCTAGCAAAGTCTAGTTTTTTTTGAATTTTTACGATTGTACTCGCACTAGTGCTCGACTAGGTTTGAATGTATCTGGATTTTAAAAATTTTGACATATTAGGGCATGTATCAGCCGTGGAGCTGAATTTAAGCATCAATGTATATTTTAAACTTAGGAATTGTGTTTCACTTATTTTTCACGGTTGTAAGTTATTTTCTTGAAGTACGTGAGCGAGTCCTAGCGAGAGTTGGGCAGACGGTCTGCTAAATCTTGGTACGCCCTAGGGGGCGGTGGGGTCGTCACAGATGGTCAGAGCTCTTAATGAGCTCATGCCGGGAGAGGGTTCTTGGACTGAAGGGATTGGTTGGTTAAATGTGGAATGAATGTCTATTGTTGGGGACATTCGATATGTATATTGGGTAGGAATCTCAAAAGTGGTTGATTTTCTCTTGAGCCTGGCCAGCTCGAGTGGTGAATTATCATATTTTCGGATTCTTGTACTCGAATACCAAAGAGTGATACCTTTATGATAAGTCTGGAGGGCGAAAGTCAAGGCACAGGGGATGCAAATAATCTGGACTTGGGATATATTGAAGATATTAGTGAGATTTAGGACCCTTATTATTCACGTGTATATACTTGGTTGTACTTCTTGATTAAGTGTATTGCCTGAGCAATACCTAGGGTTAATGTCCCATAGGGTATGTGACTTGTTATTTTATGTATATAAAGAGAGTATTTTATTTTAAATGTGTTCTATTTTTTTATTTTATGATTTAAAAATGCTTTTATCGAGCTTCATAGCTACTTTATTTTGCTTATACTTATATAGTCTATTGCTTAAAAGAGGTATGGAGGGTAGGGGAAGTCAAGGACGTGGAACTACCCGAGGACGCGGTTCTAGCCATGCCTGTGGGGCTAGACAAGCACAAGAACCAATACGGGAACCGAGAAAGGAGAGAGGTGAAACGGTTGAGCCACAACCTGGACCCCGAGCTGAAGGGAGGATCAGGTAGCAATGGCAATTCAGCAAATGACCAATATTCTTGCTCGACTAGTAGAGCAGCAGGGTCAAGCCCCTGTTAATCAACCTAGGAACCCTGAAATGGGGCAAGATAGGGCCCTAGAGAGATTCCAAAAGTTTTCTCCTCTTAAGTTTCTTGGAGGACCGGATCCTGAGATAGCTGAGAGGTGCTTGGAGACGATGATCAATATTTTTTGCTGCCTTAAACTATACGGAGGATAGGCAGGTAAATTTTGCTGTATTTCAGTTTGAGGGACCAGTTAGAGCCTGCTGCAATGTAATAAGGGCTAAGTGGGAGAGAGAGGGAGTAGCATGGACCTGGTTGAATTTTGTACGGGAGTTTAATGAGAAGTATTTCCCACCAATAGTCTAGGAGAAGAGGGAGAACGATTTTATTAAGCTCCGACAGGGAACCCTAAGTGTATCTGAGTATAAGACTCAGTTCATCAAGTTATCCAAGTTTGCTCCGGAATTGATAGCTACAGAGCAAAAGAGAGTGAGGCAGTTTATGCAAGGATTGAACGTAGAAATACAGGAAGCCTTGGCGGCTGCGCAAATTAATACTTTTACCGAGATTCTTGAGAAAACCTAGAGGATAGAGATTGCAAGGGTACAAATAAAAGCTTTTCATGCAAGAAAGAAAGGCACGTTTAGTGGAGACCAATGGCAGGAACAAGGTGATCTAGGTATGCCACCCTCTAAGGTGGGTCAAGGAGATGGTGGTGAGAAAATTTCGGAGACACCTAAAGAAGTTACTCCAAGAGAAGCCCAGGTGGAAGGGGACAAGTAAGAGATGCCTCGCAGGGAGGTCAGATCTCAGCCCCTCGAGTATCTTGTGGGTATTGTTGAAAATCTAACCACACAGAAGATAATTGCTGGCGAAAGGCTCGAAAGTGTTTACGGTGTGGAAGTACTGAGCTCCAGATCGCTAAATGTCCACTGATTGGTGATACCCTGTCAGCCGATAAATCAAACCTTAAACAACCAAATGTAGGAGGGAATAGATCCAGAGTGCCTGCCAGAGTGTATACTATAAACCACCAGCCAGTTCTTAACCCGTCTACAGTGGTAGAAGGTACGATTCATGTTTTCCATTGTTTGGCTAAATTTTGGCAAATGGTGAGACCTGAGAGCTAGAGACAGACATGCAAGAAAAATACCTTGAGCTATTTACGAATAAATGTATGAATTTTGAGGTCGAAATTTTTTTAAGGAGGGGAGAATGTGATACCCCGGATTTTTGTGTAAGAGAGAAAGAGTGTGATGACTTGAAAAATTGCTCATATGTTCTTATAATTCCCTCTTATTTTGAATAAATTATTTAATAATTCCTTTACTACTAATTTTATTCCCTCAATAGTTGTAATACATAATAGAATTGAAAGTTTTACTTGCACTTTTATAGTTAGACAAATTAGGATTTTTGCGCATTTTGGTAGTGTGATCATTTGGTGAAGTGTGTGTACTAAATTTCGTGGATAAGAGTGAGTATTAGGTAAGAAGTAGTGTGTGATTAGAAGTGTTAATAATAAGTGAGTGAATCACATGTGAAAACACAAGTACGAGAGAGTTAAGAAAAATAAACTTGAACCGACGCGCACCGTTTGTTACCGATTGAGTGCATCACTTGAATACTACTTTATTACTTTAATTTCCTTGTTATTAATTGAGCAAAATTAACTCTAAATATCTCCTTATAGCAGACGAAATTTTGGACTAAAGAAAAGAGAGAAAAGAAAAAAATTTGACCTTAAATCATAGTATGACACTTGTTGGAAATCTAGTAAGCTTTGACCAAGCAAATTTCCTTCTTGCTTATCTTCAAATTGGCTTCTTTTCTCCCTCATTTTGCTTCATGTTGGCCGAAAATAAGAGAGGAGAAGAGAGGAGTGAAAACTCCATTTCCACCACAACAACCTTGCTTGATCTTTGAGTTTTTATCTCAACCTTGCAAATCAATCTATAAAAGCCGATTTTTAAGTAGGAGCAGGAACTTTGGTGGAGAGTTTTTGGAGGAAGAAGCTTGTGGTTGCTTGGTTCTTCACTTTTCAAGTAGTTTTGGAAGGTATAAGGCTACAACTTCCTTTTCTCTTGCTTAATCTTGCTAAGTTTGGTATAGAAACTTTTAATCTTGACTTGCTATGGTTGATTGGTTAGTTTTTGATGGTGTAGTGGAATGTTTAGCTAGGGTTTGCATTTTTCAGCTTTGATTATTGTTCGTTACCTAGTAAATGGTGTTATTAAGCTAGAAAATGGAACTTGTGAAGTGATTATGGGCTTGATTATGACTTTGTAGAGTTAAAAGTTGAATTTCCAGCATTTGATAGGTTCTACCCTATTTTTGGAATCAACTTGAACTGCATATTCGTCTATGATAAAGGCCAAATCAGTTTTTTCTCAAAACATGAAAGTTGTAAAATTTGAGTTAAATTTCCACTCAGAAAAATTCAGCTCAATCGAAGTACTGTAACTTGTAAAATGACTAAAATATCCCTGACTGCCCAATGCCTTGGTTAACTGACAGCTTTCTGTTTTCTCTGAGATTTCAATTTTTGACCATGAAAATGCATGATTTGGCTTTGGAGGTCTTCATAATAAATGTAGGTCTATGTCTTATCTTTGATTCACCATAAAATTTACCTCAATCCGATATACCTAACTACAGTTATGACCAAAACACTAAAGGATGACAAATCTACCATTTATAATTTCTTCTTTAAAACTGGTTTCTAGCTTTGATCTTGATGGTTTCATTGCTAGAATTGACTTGTCTTTGGATGATATTAAGCCTAGTTGAGTAGCTATCTTGTTAAGCTTGCTTACATGTTGAATTTGGGTTGAGTTGAGGAAAGAAATGAAGCCCTAAGTGGCTGGAAAATAGCTAAATACAAAGGGCATGCTGCCCAAATTTTCACTCGAGGGTTCGGCGTATGTACTCGCGACTTGAGCGAAGATTCGAAGTCGAATTGAACTTGGTTTGTCTAGGGTATTCGAGTTTTTTTTGATAGAGGTATATAAGATGAAATTTTTTCGAAACTCGTACCTTGAAAAAAGTGAAAATAGCGACCCTTAAAAAAATACGATTTTCTAGATCTTTTATATCAAGTGCGACTTCAAAAGTATAAATCACTTCTTTATTGAAACTAAACGAGTGAGCATGAATTTTCTAAAGGTTGATAAGTAATTTGAATACTACTTAAACAAGTTTCGTTTACTTGATTTTCTTGAGGCGAAACTCCTATTTTTCGAACCCTAGTTGATTTTAAACTTTTGAATAATATTTTATCACAGATTTGGACTCCATCCAAGGAGTTGCACCTGAGCGTGACCTTGAAATGCACTAGACCTTTGGTGAGTGTTTCCAAGTGCATGTTTGTCCTTGATACTTGCTCTTACATGTTTTACCAAGTGCATGTTTGTTCTTGATACTTGCTCTTACATGTTTTACCAATGTGATTGGACAATATTTGACTTGTTTGAACAGACAAGGGTATACTTTATGGCACTTGTCCTAAACACAACTTGTTGCTGCGCCTTGAATGCACATGACTTGATATACTTGTCTATACGTGAACACTCTGGAATTCCAGAAACCCTGAGACTAGTTAATCGAGTTGAGCCGGCAAAAGGCCTGCTCGATTAGATAACGAACCCTGGGTCTCTTGTTTTGTCGAGTAGAGTGATACTTCCTCGACTAATCGGTAGACTCGAGTATTACCACACGTGTTTATTTTGATGTTCGGGCCCGGTAAGGGGGTTGAATGGTGGACGGATTGGTATTAAGCGGAGCACTATTGGATTGGTTATTTCACTTAAAAGTTGATGGATAGTCAACTACTACTTGATCAAGCTATGGCAGAGCTATTTTGAAATAACGGCTGTATCATTTTACTTGATATGTTAAATATCCAATGTTTGGCTTTATGAAGTGTTATTACTTATTTTCTTGACTTCGTATGCTCGTTATTTTGATACTTGTGACTTTAAATCATGATCAACTTGCTATTTGGGTCTGCATGAAGTTTTGGAATCTCACTGAACTTTAACTCATTCTATGAGATTTGTTTTCCTTACAGGGGATACGAGCTAGGGCGTGGGGACTGGTACAGGCTAGCAAAGTTTAGTTTTTTTAATTTTTCGATTATACTCGCGCTAGTGCTTGACTAGGGTTGAATGTATCTGGATTTTAAAAATTTTGATGTATTTGGGCATGTATGAGCTGTGGAGCTGAATTTAAGCATCAATGTATATTTTAAGCTTGGGAATTGTGTTTCGCTTCTTTTTCATGGTTGTAAGTTATTTTCTTGAAGTACGTGGGCGAGTCTTGGTAAGAGTTGGGTAAGCGGTCCGCTAAACCCTGGGTACGCCCTAGGGGGCAGTGGAGTCATCACAAAGGAAATAATGTAAAGTAAGGAAATGTATTCGAAAAAATAAAATAAAAAAATTTTTGGGTTCTCACTACATTAGTTTGTTTTCCTTATAAGGGGCGAGAACATGGGCGTGTATGAATTGGAGAAGGCCGGAGTTTTGTCTAGATCCTTTGTCTATAGTCCTAGTGCCCTTCTAGATTTAGTGGTTTGGTTTGGACTTGAATTTCTTGTTATGTTATGGTTTGTATTGTAATTTAATGACAACGAATGTATATATCTATGCTTGGAAGTTGCTATTGCTCTTGTTCTTGCGGTTCTTGTTATTGTTTTGGGATTTGTACATGAGATCTAGCGAGAATTAGGCAGGTGATCCACAAAACCATGGGGTATGCCCTAGGGAAAGGTGAGATCGTCATACGTGATATCGGAGTCCAAGTTTGAATTGGATAGGGCGGATTGAGTGTCTTGTAGTTGTGACGGTTTTAGTGCAAATGTCTAAGTGTGAGAACCTAGAGTGTTAGGTGGCTAATTTTGTTTCATTTGCCTAAATTTCTTATTTTCTTGATGCTTGTTTGGAATGTAGGAGATGGAAGGAGACGGTGGGAACGAGAGTCTCGAGAGGTCTCATCAAGTGGTTAGTTTCCAGGAACATCCAAAAGGGCCTATTCACCGTTGGGATCCAAGACGCAGAGTGAGACACTACGATTATTATAGGACTTACTGATATCCTGATCAGGTGGTCCTAACGATAGCAGATGAGAGGCGAAGGTTGGCCAATGCCAATAATAGGGTCCATACTGAGATCCAATGCTTGGGAGCGATGTTAAGAATGCAAGGCGCTAGGATTCGACTGATTGAGGTTTCTATTCTCGAGGAACAGGATGAGACTAATGCCTTTTGAGAGAAGTAAGAGATTGAACGAAAAACGTCTTAATTGAGTGTAGGGTGCTCGTTGACGAGGTGGTACAAGTGAACTTAATCGAGGAAGGTCAAGGGAATATAGTCCCTATTGAATTTGATATTGAACTTGAGGAAGGTCAAGCCACGCCTGAATGAGAAGTGAAATCGACTGGTTCGGTGATGAACTAAGTTAGAAAATTAGGTTTTATGATTTTGTACCAGATAGTTAGGATGTCGAAGACATGTCTTTTTTTTTTGTTTTGCCGCTGCGTGTACTTTTGTTATTGACGTGTTAAGGTTGACATGAATACTAATTGATTTTGCTATGTGTACTTGGCTTTGTTCAGGTTGATCTTTATAGTACTTTTGTAACTTGGTTTCAGTGGTTAAGATATAAACTTGTTGTGCTATATGTACTAAGTGTGTTTCATTGTCATTGGCTTTATGATTTGAAAATCTATTCTTGCTTATACATATATAGCCCTATTTTTTCTTACTTATATAGATATATCGCCCTATTTATTCTCACTTATATCTATATAGCCTATTTTATAAAGGTATGGATAGTAGATGAAGTCGTGGACATAGGCCTAGGCAATAGTAGGAACCAAGGGATGAAAGAGAATTGGCAGTCGGTCAAAATCGTGAATTGAGGGCTGAAATGGGGGACCAAATAGTGATGGCCATACAATGAATAATAGATATTTTAGAGTGTTTAGTATAGCAACAGGGTCAAGTGCCTGTTAACCAGTCTAGGGACTTTGAGATAGTAGAAAATAGAGCCCTAGAGCGCTTCCGAAAGATTTCTCCACCTAAGTTCTTTGGAGGATCTGACCCGGAAGTAACTGAGAATTGTTGAAGAAGATGATTAATATTTTTACGGGCTTAAACTATACAGAGGAGAGACATGTGTCGTCTGTTGTCTTTCAATTTGAAGGACAGCCAAACATGGTGGAACGTTATCAGGGCTAAGTGAAAAAAAGAACAGACGCCATGGATTTCGATAAACTTTGCTAGAGAATTCAATGAGAAATATCTCTCACCCTTGGTCTAAGAGAAGAGAGATGACTATTTTATCAGGTTGCATCAGGGAACCTTAAGTGTTTCTAAATATAAAACTCAATTCATGAAATTGTCCAAATTTGCTCATAAACTGGTGATTACGGAATGGAAAAGGGCGAGGTTGTGACAGCCCCACCTTTCCCTAAGGCGAACCAAAGGGGTTAGCGAACTGCCTGCCCAGCTCTCGCCAGGACTAACGGTTCGGTATAGAACGAGCTAATACATTCCGGAGCTTACCAACGCGGGTAAACAAATCAAAATGTTAAAATAAAAAAAAATGAAACCGAAGTCGACTATGAATAGTAACCGACCCGTCAGAACCCAACCAAATATCAAGCAAACATTCACATCTTGAAACTTAGCATTTACAAGCCAAAGTGGCATACAAAAGTATTCAAAAGTGGATACATGTCTGGTTTACCAAATCAAAAGGAAAACGGTCCCAAAAGTATATTTAGGGTTTCAATACATGAGCTATACAAAAGATATGTTCAACTAGCTCAATTTGGCAGCCAATTGTCAAATCCAGTCCAAAAGTATTTATTTTCCTGTAAGGAAAACAAAAAGGAACAGAAAGGGGTGAGCTTGCGCTCAATGAGGTACCAGACATATAGCAGTAAAATCATGGCATTTCACATTTAACAAATTAGGTACACACGCCAGATGTAAAGTAAATGAACCAATGATTCAAATCAGAAGGATACAGGTGGCTCTCAGGAGCCAAATTCCCATTAGCATCATCGAAGCTTGATCGAAATAATAGTTGACACTCCGTCAACGCTAAATGAGTAACCAATACCGTAGACTCCACTTTCTTCGATTCCTTCCACCTCACATACCCCACCGGGCCCGAAATCCAATCAGATCAGAAATGGTAATACTCGAGTATACCCGGAATCAAGGGTCTCAATACCCAAAGATCCCAAAACAGACTACCGTGGTTCGTTATCTAATCGACCAGGCCCTTGCCGGCCCGACTCTAGTAACTGGCCACAGGTGTTGAGCTCAGAGGTCACAGAAAGGTCGTTGGACACAAGCTTCCAAACGACTTCAGAACAGATACAGATCCAGATACAGATAACAGATACAGATACAGATACAGATAGCAGATTCAGATACGCGTTCAAAATTGGCATATGAACAGACCAGAGAACGAGTGTGATAAAGTACACTCTCGCCTCCCTTTTATCAAAACAGTATTTGGCTCCAACAGTCATAAATCAAGTATTCAGATATTCAGATATTTCACATAACGGGTAGCAGGTAGTGGAACACTCACCGGGGTCAGTACAGATACCTCCCAAAAGAGAGCTTTAATCACCAAGAAACCCTAAGATAATCCAAAGAAAACAATTGAAGGTTCCACTTTCAAAATCGAGTATACAGAATGCACATGTGAGGCTCGACTACCGGTCGTATGCCTCACCAAATAATGATTAAAGCAAGGGTGCAAAACATGAATTTTTGGAAACGAAAAGGTAAAATGAAGACCTAGGCTCAAACAACCCAAAAGTCCTTCGCTCAAATCACAAGTAAATCCAACTAGCCTTCAAGTAAAATTTCAGCAGCATATCCCTTGTGTTTACCTAATTTCCAGCCATCATGGCTCCATTATTTCCTCAAATCAGTCCCAACATCTCGTACAAAAATAATCTCATTCCCAAAAGCCGTTCACTAGGTTTAATGGCATTCAAGTACAAAATTTAGTTAGGAAATGACCGGATATGAAAGTCAAGCCCTAAACTATTCAAATAAACACAATAAGACTCGATTACAAGTCATAAACCAATTCTACATACTACCAAAACAGGGTTCCCTAAGCATACACAAACAATAGAGGAAACCAGAAAAATCCGGAAATGATTTAGCTTTAGCCCTGAAAAAAAATAGTTTTTGTCCTCATTTTACGGTAATGGTGCCAAAGGCACTACGATTATCGGATGAAGGTGAAAGACCCACTGTTTCGAAGCTAAGAGATAGGGCTACAACATTACAGAAGGTCACTCAACCCATTTTCGAGTGTAACCAGGTCAAAAATGCAAGATACCATACCAGAATCACAAAAACAGATTCACAGAACGCATTCTAGCGGAAACATCATAACTCAGGCTCTCCAAGTCCAAATCCAGAAATTCCAAAACCAGATGAAAGCTAATAAACAGTGAAAAATTTCATCAGAAGGTCTCAACAACCAATTCGGAAGCAATTCCAGCCAAAACAACCAATTACAGGCACAATTCTTACATTCGGGTAAAACCAGAACAGCAATAGTAATTTTGACTTTTCTCACTCTACGCTACTCCGATTGACCTGAAATTTTGTAGGCACCTCTAAAATGTCATTCCCTACAACTTTCATGTTTTAATACAAGGCCAATTCGGCCTCTAACTAGGATCTAAAAATTCGGGCAGAATGTTCCTTCACAAAACCTAATTTTCTGAAATTTCTTCCAAAACAGAAATTGATTGCAATTGTCCACTTTTTCCACCTTCTAGAATCATTATATACCATTTCCAATCATCATAGATAGCCACACAACCATGCTTATATTAAAACAGAAAAATCCCCAAAAATAATAAAACTTCATCACTTCAACCACAAATCAAGAAATAATCCATAATATTGCATCTCATACTACCACTAATCATGATTTAAGCATCAATTAAGGGAGGAGGGTGGTTCTTCACAACTCACCTTAGAAACAAGAGAGAGAGAGCAATAGGTCCTTTTAGCTTTCCAAATAACTCCACAAATCAACTCACTAACACTAATTGAAGAGGTTTTATGGAAGGAATTCAAGATGAAACGGTTAGTTTGTGAGATTGGGCAAGATTGGAGCAAGAAACTTGGAAGCTTTTCTTTCTTTTCTTGTAGGAAGAGGTTCGGCCAAGAGGAAGACAAAAATGAGGAATTTTTGGTGAATTTTTTATTTATTTGGTCAATGGTAAGAAAATGAATAGTGGTCTTACAAGTTCCTCCAATCAAATGGTGACACTTGTCACTTATTTAATGCAAGTCTATCACTTTGTTCCCTCTCACATCAATCCAAATAGCTTCATCTAATTATCTCTTAACACCCGGTAAATTAAACCCAGTATCCGAAACTTAACCTAGTTGGCCGAATTTTTCCGAACTTTTCGCACTAGTGGGTCCCACGTCCGGTATACACTCTTAATTTCTCAAAAACTATTTGATACTAGAAAAATCATCTAAAAACTATATTTACTCATAAAAATTATCTAGAAAAATTTTCGGATACAGAAAGTGCAGAAAACAAGCCATTGAAGATAAGAAAAGCTAGAAAGATAATAAAACCTAGAAAATGGAAAAGTTACGGGTTCTCACACTCTCTCCCCCTTAAAGAAATTTCGCCCTCGAAATTTTCTTATCAACGGAATATATCAAAATCTATGGTACCCAACGGACCGTACCTTCTACGTCCTCAGACGAGTCAGGATCCTGATGGTGTTCTAAAGAATACAACTGAGCCGGTGCCTTGGATCCAGTCCCTTCCTTTTCCGACTGTCCAGGGTTAGTCTTAGTTGGTTGCGGGGTCCCTTTTCCTTTTCGTAATCGAATTGGGCAGTCAGCAATCCGATGATCGGCACTTCCGCAACGCAGACATTTTCCCTCTTTCTTCCAACAATTTGCCTCCGTATGATTTGGCCCTCTGCAATATCCACAGGGACCACGAGTAACAGACACCGGTTGTGACGCCCCGAAAGAATGAGTGCGAGAACCCGAAAATTTTCTAATTTTCTAGGGTTTATTTTATTGTTCGCCCGCCTTTTCTACATTTTCTTTATTAGAAAAATTCCCCAGATAAAGTTTATGAGCAAAGATAGTTTTAAAATGATTTTTCTAGTATCGGTTAGTTTTTGAAAAATTAAGAGCGTATTTTGAACGTGGGACCCGCTAGTGCGGTAAATGCATTATATTTTTGACAACTTGTTGGAATTTTGTATTAAGTGTTAAGATATTTGTATTGGAGAGATAAAAAGATAAGTTTTGAACCAAAAGGTGACAAGTGTCACCTTGTGATTTAATCTTGGACTTTGACCATTTGACTTTACCTTTACCTTTACCAAATAAATACAAAAAAATTGATCAAAATAAGCTTCATTTTGCAAGCTTCTTGGCCGAATGTTCTTGCTCAAGAAAGAAAGAAAAGCTCTCAATTTCTTCCTTCTATTTCTTGCTCAATCTTCAAATCCAACCAATAAAACTCCAAATCATTCCATAAAATCTCTTTGCTAAGTGGTCTTGAGGTGTTTTGTGGAGTTGTTTGGAAAGCTAAGGTGATTTGTTGCTCTATCTCTTGTATGGCTAAGGTGAGTTGTGAAGAACCACTCTCATCCCTTAATTGATGTTCAATTCATGATTGGTGGTGGTAAAAGATGCACTTTTATGGATTATATCTTGATTTTGGTTGAATTGGTGAAGTTTTATAATTTTTGGGGATTTCTCTGTTTTCATATGGATATGATTATGGGGTCATGTATGATGATTGGAAATGATGTTTTAATGACTCTAGGAGGTGGAAAAAGTGATTAATTACAATCAATTTCTGTTTTGGAAGGAAAAGTGGAAAACTAGGTTTCAATGTTCTTCATTCTGTCCGAATTTTTAGCTCCTAGTTAGAGGCCGAATTGGCCTTGGCTTAAAACATGAAAGTTGTAGGGAATGATATTTTAGAGGTGCCTACAAAATTTCAGGTCAATCAGAGTAGCGTAGAGTGACAAAAGTCGAAATTACAATTGCTATTCTGGTTTTACCCGAATGTAAGAATTGCGCCTGTAATTGGTTGTTTTGGCTGGACTTGCTTCCGAATTGGTTGTTGAGACCTTCTGATGAAATTTAGACCTGTTTCTTAGCTTTCATATGGTTTTGGAATTTCTGGATTTGGACTTGGAGAGCCTGAGTTATGAGGTTTCCGCTGGAATGCATTTTGGTGAATCTGTTTTACGTTTTTGATGTAGTATCTTGTATTTTTGACCTGTTTGCACTCAAAATTGGGTTGAGTGACCTTCTGAAATATTGTAGCCCTGTCTCTTAGCTTCGAAACAGTGGGTTTTTCACCTTCATCCGACAATTGTAGCGCCTTTGGTACCATTACCGTAAAATGACGTCAAAACCTGTTTTTCTGGGTTTGAGCTTAACTTTCATTTCCGGACTTTTCCCTAGCTTGACTTGTATTTGTACTTCTGGGAGCTTGCTGGAATGGCTATTCAATGGAACTTGTTGTTGTGTGTGTAACCTTTGGGTTTTTGTTAGTCCCACAGACAACCAAGAGGGGGGGGGTGAATTGGTTTGATTAAAATCTTAACCAAGTTTATGCACTTTTTCGTTAATGAAAATTTACCTTCCTTTTTAGTAATGATCAACCAAGTAGATAAGAAGACAATAGCAATATTGATCAGAGAAGCAAGTATAGATAAGCAATGAATATTTTATTAAACAGAAATGTAAAATAGAGAGACAAACAAAGTGTCTACCAAGCTTAACCCAAACTTGAAGACCAAACACAAGGAAGAGTAACTTGCTCTTTGATGAAAGTCGATCAACTAGATGTACAATGGAGGAGCACTTTTCAGAGTTGCATTCAATTCCAAGTATCTGGAAGTTTTGAATCTTGGCTTTCGATCAGTCTTTTCTCCATCTTTCATTTTCTTCATGGGGCAATGTCGTTTGCATAGTGTCAGGCTTGTCCACATTCCATAGCATTTGTCCACTTGCTTCTTGTTGAATTCTTGTTTCCTTTTGTTCCTTGCATTTGATGAATATTTTGGAAATTGATTGCTAGGTTCTCCCTTTCTGAACTTCCTTTTATTCAAGATTCTTTTGAAGCCTCTTGTGATGAGAGCAAGATCATTATCATCACCATCCGAATCTTCATCATCCAAGTGAGCTGGATCATCTTCACTTTGAGTAGTCTTTAGAGCAATATTTCTTTTTGCTCTAGCATCCTCTTCCTCCTGCACTTTAGATTTCAGTTTTAACTCATAAGAGGTTAGTGAGTTAATGATAGATTCAATAGGCAGAGAACTTAAATCCTTAGCCTCCTCTATTGCAGTCACTTTATTTTCCCATTCTTTGCCCAATGCATTGAGAATTTTTCTGTTCTTCTCTCCCAAGGTGTACTCTTTGCCCAACACCTCGAGATCTTTGATCAAGTCAGTGAACCTGCAAAACATTTTGTCAATATCCTCAAGAGGTTCAATCTTAAATGATTCATACTTTGTGACCAAGATGGCCTTTCTCTGTTCTCTCACATTGTCACCACCCTCATGGATTTCTCTTAACTTATCCCACATTTCTTTGGCTGATTTACAGCCTTTCACTCTAATTGATTCATTTGAATCTAAGGCACTATAAAGAACATTCATGGCCTTGGCATTCAATGTGAGGTTAGTCCTATCTTGAGCATTCATTTCAGCTCTCATTTTTTGCCGAAGCAGCCCTGTATCTGCATCAAGAAAGATAGCTTCATGCGGTCCTTCACTCACAATAAACCACAGTTCAATATCAATAGATTGCAAAAAAATAATCATCCGTTCTTTCCAGCTAACATAGTTGGAGCCACTGAACATGGGAGGCCTAGTAACAGATTGCCCCTCAACAAACATAGCATGACTGGTTGTCATCTTTACTCCAAGCCGTTAGAGCTTAATCTCAAGGAGACCAAGCTCTGATACCAATTGTAAGTCCCAAAGACAACCAAGAGGGGGGGGTGAATTGGGTTGTTCAAAATCTTAATCAGATTTAGGCAATTTTTGCTAAATTAAAATTTCCTTTTTTTCTAGTAATGATCAACCAAGTGGATTAGAAGACAAGAGCAATATTGATCAGAAACACAAGTATAAACAAGCAATGAGAATTTTATTAAACAGAAAAGTAAATTGGGGAATCAAACCAAGTGTCTACCAAGCTATCCTCAAACTTGAAGACCACACACTAGGAAGAGCAACTTCTCTTTGATGGAAGACGATCAACTAGATGTACAATAGAAAGAGCACTTCCTCCTTGCCCTAAGCCTCACTTAGTCAAGCTAAGAAGTTTTACAATCACTCTGAAAACCCTCAACAAAGCTACACTAAAGATCCTTTCAATCACAAAAGAAATGCTCACCAGATATTCACACCACTTTAAAACAAATCTAGCTTTGGAGACTATTTTCTAGCTAAAATATCTCTTGAGATCTTGTAAACAAAGTGTGCAAAAGTCCCTACTTCGTTCAGACCAGTTTGATTTTAAAGGGAACCAGAAATGGGCTTCATCAATGCTTCCAACGGATAGAAGGCAGCTGAAGAGTCAACTAGCTGTTGGGGCTGTCGGACGTCCGACGATCAAATCATCGTCCGAACCAATCGTCCGATGGCATCCAAGTTGACGTTCGGACGTCCGATGCGTCTTGATCGTCCGACACCGCAGCGTCCGATCGTAGGCAGAGAGTTGGCAAGTCAGCTTGGAATTTTTTGGACGTCCGATGCGGTTGATGAGCGTCCGATGGCAAGCGTCTGATCCTTCCGGACGTCCGATGCTTCCTCACGAGCGTCCGACAGAGCTTCCTTCTTGATGCTCTTTATCCTTTCGGACGTCCGACAGATTCCTTTCGGCCGTCCGACGTGAGTATCCTGTTTTTGCTTCTTCTTTTGTTTGAAATGCATTTCATGACCTATTCATACCTGATTCTTTGATATGTAAAGACACTTATAATCGAAGAAGGTTAGATACATTTCAAAATACCAAGAATAGCAAAATTGTCATACTTAAAGGACAGTATCTTTGATTGGAACAAAACAATGACTAAATTCATTCATTTTATTCCAATCTTGTTTGCCACATCCAAAGCAACGTAGTCAGGAGATAAACGAACATATGCTTTCTTTGTTCCATCAGACCTGATCAAAGTGTTCACTTTCTTGGTTAGTATAAACATTTCAAATTACTTTGTGATCATCAAAACCAAGAATAACATCAACTAATACTTGATCAAACTCTAGTGAAGCAACGAAAATTTGGCTCCTGAGAGCCATCTATATCCTTATACTTTGATTGTTATTCGTAGTGTTATTGTTTCTTTTAGAAAAAGAATTTTACACTCGCTCATTTTGAGATTTGCTACTTGAAGTGTTATTGCTCACTTTTATGGACTTGTTATACTCGCTACTTTGCTACTTTGATACGTACACTTTTAAATAATAGTCAACTTGCTATTTGGAACCTCACTGAGGTTTAGCTCACCCTATTCCATTAAATTTGTTTTCCTTACAGAGGGTAGGAGCGAGGCGTGAGACTGGTACAGGCTAGCATAGTCTAGTTTTTGAAAATTTTACGATTGCACTCGCACTAGTTACTCAATTAGGGTTGAATGTGTTGAGAACTTAAATCTTGTGATATATTTGGGATTGTATGGATGTTTGAGATAAAAATGAATGTATTTATACGTTCCAAACTTGGGAACTGTTATGTCTTTTATTCTTGAAGTTGCACCCTATTTTCTTGACGTGAGTGAGTGAGTCCTGACGAGAATTGGGCAGGCGGTCCGCTAAACCCTGGGGTAAGCCCTAAGGGGAGGTGGAATCGTCACAGTTATCACTTATGGTACGATTGGAGGTTTGTTGGCTTGTGAATCAAGTTGTACTTGGATGGGAAAAGTAAGAAAATAGGGGAAATGCTGCCCAAATTGCTATTACTTGCTTTTATAAATATTAGTGAGATGTAAGGTTTGATTTTGGGTTAGTTGGATCTTAAGTTACATATGTCTTCTTGAACGCACTTCAATAGTAGTCTATGAGTTGTTTTTAACCAAGATTTGGTATCAACTAAGATGAAAAATGTTCATTTTATCTCGAAAACTTTGAATTACATTTGCTCACTTCAATTTGGGATTGGTTGTTCTTTCAACTACTGATCTCTGGAATTTTCTTTCGTTGTGTTTGAATTTGAGAAATGATTCAAGATTTTTCACGACTTGGAAGTTCAAATGTTATTATTCACTCTAAAACTGTATTTTCATATTTACACTAGTAATTTTTGGATTTTTGATGGTTCATCTAGATTTTGATTTGTTGAACCATAATACCTTATTTTGACTGATTTAGGTTTCTTTGGTGATCAGGAGTACAACTCGGAAGGAAACTTTTGACATATCTTTTGCTCATATTGGTGAGTGTTCCAACTGCATGTTACCTGCTCATTGTTGTTAGAAATTTACTAAACACCTGATTTGATATTTCATAGGCGAGTGTGTATTTTATCGCACTTGACCTAACTCAACTAAACACTTGATATCTCATTCATGCTTGTACAAATAACTTGATTTGCATTGACTTGTACTTGTATTTGTATTTGTGCTTGACTTGTAAGTGCTGAGCGACAGCATGTACCACACTTAACCTGAGTGGGAGGTGCCTCTCATTCCCGTCTCCGTACGTTTTTCTTGATTAAGTCGATTGGTCATTGACTATGCTGACTACTTGGGAACCCAAACCCCACTGGCTAGTTAATCGAGTCGAACCGACAAGGGATTAGTCGATTAGATAATGAACCATGGGTCTCTTGTTTTGTCGAGTAGAGTGTTATCTTCTCGACTAATCGGTATGCTCGAGTATTATCACACGTGTTTATCTTGGCGTTCGGGCCTGGTAAGGGGGTTGATTGGTGGATGGAAATTGGTGTAAAGTGGAGATCTATGATTATGGTTTGCTTCTTCAAACGTTGACAGAGTGTCAACGGATTCGGATCAAGTAATGCAGCGGAAATTTGACTATTGAGAGCCATCTATATCCTTATACTTTGAAATGGTTGTTGCTTGTAGTGTTTTTGTTTCTTTTTAAAAAACTTTACATTCGCTCATTTTGAGATTTGATATTCGAAGTGTTATTGCTCACTTTTATGAACTTTTATACTCGCTACTTTGATATTGCAGGTTTTACATAATGACCAACTTGCTATTTGGGTTTGCATGATGTTTTGGAAGCTCACTGAGTTTCGGCTCACTCCATTAGTTTCTTTTGTTTTCCTTACAGGTGGTACGAGCATAGGCGTGAAGTTGGAAAGGCTAGTTTTGTCTAGATTTTTAATGTTTGTAATTCTAGTAGTGCTAGTGCTCGATTAGGGTTAGAAGTGCAACTAGAACTTGAAACTCTTGTTATATTTGGATATGTATGAATGGTTAAGATAGAAATGAATGTACATGTACTTTCTAAGATTGGGAACTGTTGTTTCCTTTTCTTTTGATGGTATAGCTTATTTTATTCGAAGTAAGTGAGCGAGTCCTGGTGAAAGTTGGGCAGGCGATTCGCTAAACTCTGGGGTACGCCCTAGGGGGAGGTGGGGTTGTCACACCAAATGAGCAAGAAAATGACAAGTTTTTGGTTGAAAAATGAAAAATAAACACAAAGAAAAGTCTAGGTCAAGAATGTATAGAGGTGCGACACTTGGCGGCATTTAATTTCTTTCCTATCTCTTTGTCTCTCTTGTGTTTCTAACCACTAATCTATCTTGTTTCCTCTAATACACTCTCAATACTTTTAATCACATATAATTTCTCTTGCCTAACACTCGTTTTTGTCCACCAAATTTATTGCACACACCCCACTAGTTGGTCGCACTACTATAATGCACTACGGAACTTAACATACACTAAATTATAAAAGGAAAAAAATAAAATCTTAACTCAATCATTAAAGTATCTAAGAAATCAAGGCAAGTGAATTAAATCAAAAGAAAATATAAATTAGCTTATTCAAAAATAAGAGAAAATATAAAATAATTTTTGAATCCTCATACTCTCTCCCCCTTAAAAGAATTTCGATCACAAATTTCATAAATATAAGAAAAATATAAAATAATTTTCGAGTCCTCACACTCTCTCCCCCTTAAAAGAATTTCGATCTCGAAATTCATACTTTTGTTCGTAAATAACTTGGGGTATTTCTCTTGCATGTCTATTTCTAACTCCCAAGTTGCTTCTTCTATCTCATGATGTTTTCACAAAATCTTAACCAACGGAATTTGTGTATTCTTTAAGTCTTTCACTTTTGATCTAGAAGTCGAACAGATCGCTCTTCATAGGCTAGAAACTCGTCAAATTCAATGTAGTATATGAGTCGAATCTGGGTGACATTTTTTAAGTAAGGACACGTGAAAAATATCGTAAATTCGAAAAAAACTTGCTGGTAACCCCAATCGATATGCCACTTTTTCTACCCATTGGAGAATGGTGAAAGGCCCTATATATCTCAGTTTTAACTTTTTTTTCTTTTCCTACCTTGATACTTCCTTTTAAAGGAGTAATCTTAAGAAATATCTTATCTCCAATTTCAAATTTCAAATCCTTTCTCCGATAGTCGGCATAACTCTTTTGTCAACTTTGAACTATTTGAAATCTCTGACGGATTAGCTTTACCTTGTCATATGCTTCCTCAATCCATGGTATTGCTATCGGATCCAAATTTTTTCTCTTTACTATTTCATTCCAGTAAATTGGTATACAACACTTTCATCCATAAAGTGCTTCGTATGGTGCCATCTGAATAGAAGCATGATAACTATTGTTATAAGCAAACTCAACCAATGTCATTTATTGGCCCCAACTTCCTCCAAAATTCACGATAATGATCTTAACATATTCTCAAGGGTTTGAATGGTTCTCTCCGACTGTCTATCGGTTTGAGAATAATAGGCTGTACTAAAATTCAGCTTAGTCCCTAAAGTCTCTTGTAACATTTGCCAGAATCAAGATACAAATCGAGGATCTCTATCAGACACTATGCTCACTGGTACCCCATGCAATCTCACAATCTCATTCACATAGAGTTTGGAAAGTTTATCCAAAGAATACTTCATATTAACCGGCAAGAAATGTGCCAACTTAGTCAATCGGTTCACTATCGTATCATGACCTCCATGAGTTTACTACAAACCAGATATGAAATCCATCGTAATATGCTCCCACTTCCACTCAGGTATTTCCAAAGGCTACAACAATCTTGACGGTTTTTTATGCTCGACTTTTACTTGCTGGCAAGTAAGACATGTTTGGACAAATCGAGTAATCTCTGATTTCATGTTATCTCACCAATATAGTCCTTTGAGATCTTGGTATATTTCGCCACTACCAGGATGCACAGTATACTTAGAACGGTGAGATTCTTCTAAAATCTTCCTTTTCAATTCTTCATCTCTTGACACTACAATTCGATTTCAAAACCTTAAGATTCCTTCAGGACCTAGATTGAAATCAGATAGTTCCCCTTTTTGTACCTTTTCTAGCCATCTTAGTACCGTTGCTTCTTTCTTTTAAGCCTCTTTAATACAATCTAATAATGTTGACTTCACCATAGTATTTTCGAAGATAACTTTCTGTTACTCGAGGCCAGGATTCCATTCATTAACATCCTTTAACAGATTCCAGTCTTTTATCATTAAACCTACTAGTTGAGCCTTTTGACTTAGGGCATCCGTCACTACGTTGGCCTTTTCAGGATGGTAATTGATGGCACATTCGTAATCTTCTAAAAACTCCATCTATCGACCCTACGTCAAGTTTAATTCTCTTTAAGAGAACAAATATTTAAGACTTTTATGGTCCATATACATCTCAAAAATCACCCCATACAAGTAATGGCGCCATTTTTTCAATGCAAACAAAATAATTGCGAGTTCTAAATCATTGGTCAGATAATTTTGTTCATGGGGTTTTAACTTCCGAGATGTATAGGTAATTACGTTCCTATTTTGCATTAAAACACACCTCAAATCTTTTCTCAAAACATCTGTATATACCGTATAACTAACCTTCCCATTCGACAAAGCTAATACTAGCATTATCATGGTTAATCGCTTCTTAAACTCTTGAAAACTGATTTCACACCTAGTGTCCCAAATAAATTTACCCTATTTCTTCATCAAATTCATTAGAGGCTCTACAATTTTTGAGAAATCCTTTATAAATCGATGGTAATACCCCATTAGACCTAAGAAACTATGAATCTCAGTGGGATTTTTCGATTGTTTCCACTTGGCAATAACTTCTACTTTGGCAGGATCCATAGTGAGTCCATCTTTTGAAATTATATGACCTAGAAACGATACTTTTTCTAACCAAAACTCACACTAAATTTGGTGAACAATTGATACTCTCTTAGGATTTGCAATACTATTCTCAAATGTCGCTCATGTTCCTCCTTAATCTTTGAATAAATTAAGATATTATGACAACTTGGTCCAAGTAGGGTATAAACACCCGATGCATTAAATCCATGAATACTGTCAGAGTATTAGTTAATCCATAAGACATCACTGCAAATTCATAATACCTATATCGAGTATTAAAAGTGGTCTTTGGCAAATCCTCTTTTTTAATTCTTAATTGATAATATCCTTATGTAAGATCCGATTTAGAGAATACCATAACCCCTTACAATTGAGCAAATAACTCGTCAATGTGGGACAAAGGATATTTGTTCTTAACGGTCACTGCATTTAAACCTCAATAATCAATGTGCAATCACAAACTCTTGTTCTTCTTTTTAACAAACAACACTGGAGCGCCACAAGGTGGTTTATTTTTCTGTATAAATTCTCGCTCTAACAGATCCTGCAACTAGAACTTCAATTCCTTAAATTTGACAGGTGCCATCCGATAAGGAGTTTTCAAAATAGGTGTAATTCCAGATACTAAATCAATCTTAAATTCTATCTCTCTTTAGGAAGACAATGACACTAGTTCATCAGAAAAAATATCGAGATACTCATTTATCATCGGCACATCCTCTAATTTAATTTTATCTCTCGGGTTGTTAACTAGAAAGGTTAAATATCCCTATGCCCCCTTACTCAATGATTTCCTAACCTAAATTTCCAAAATAAGGGCAGGCAGATAAGACTAAGGTACCTCTTACGTCTAGTTTTAAGGTCGCTTCACCTGGTATGCAAAACTCAATCACCTTTGTTCTGCAATCTAACAGAACATGACACCGAGCATCCATTCCTATAATGACATCACATCCCTTGATAGCTAGACTTATGAGATCTACTACCAATTTTCGCTTGCCAATCCAAATCTCATAATTTCTATACACTTTATTAGCAAGCAAATATTGATCACCCGTGGGTGTCCTTACTTCTAAGTCATATGGTAGCTTCTCGAATTTCATATCAATCCCACATATCAAATTAGGATTCACAAAAGAATGACTTACACTAGGGTTTATCAAAATTTTAGCCAGACGGTGGAAGACAGGAATCATACCTTCTACCATTTCAAACGAATTAGGCACTTGGTGTTGATCTAAAGCATATACCTTGACTAACACTTTCGGCCTATTCCCTTCTACATTTGTCTGCCTAGGGTTCAATCTATCCGATTGCGAGGCATCATCTTCGTCCAAGCGTGGACAGCTATGAATTCAATGCTCAGCACTCCCACAGTGCAAGCATTTCTGTGTCTTTTGCCAACACTCGTTCTCGGAGCTTCCCACAGTATCCACAGGTTATACGAGAAGCCGATGTTTGGCCTCCTTGTGAGGTGCTCACTTGTCATTCTCTCCAAACTGTAGCTCCTCTTGGAGAAACTTCCCTACGTGTTGTCGAAAATCTCACACCACCGGCTCCTTGTACCACTTTAAGAGACGGCATAATGCGATCATCTTGCTCTTGCCCTTGGCCTTTATTAGACGCACCCCTTTTTCTTACTTGGAAAGCCTTTACCTACACCCTCGCATTCTGAACCCTCTGAACTTTCTCAATAGCTTCTATAAATGTATTGATTTGAACCGCCGCTAATGTCTCCTAGATTTCCATATTTGACTCCTGTATAAATCGCCTCACTCTTCTCTACTCCGTAACCACCAATTCAGGAGCAAATTTGGATAATTTGGTGAACTGGGTTTCATACTCGGATACACTTAAGACTCCCTGACGCAGTCTGATAAAATCGTTCTCCCTCTTCTCTTGGACTAAGGGTGGGAGATATTTCTCATTAAACTCCCGTATAAAATTTAACTAAGTCCATGTCATCTGTTCCCTTTCCCACTTAACCCTAATCATGTTCCACCATGTTTGAACCAGTCTTTCAAATTGAAATATAGCAAAGGTCACCTATCTTTCCTTTATATATTTCAAAGTTACAAAAATATTAATCATCTACTCCAACCAATTCTCGGCTACCTCCGAATCAGGCCCTTCAAAGAATTTAGGAGAAGAAAACTTTTGAAACTTAGGAGGAGAAAACTTTTGAAAATGCTCTAGGCCCCTATTTTCTCTAGAAAACTTTTGAAAATACTTTAGGACCCTATTTTCTCCTATCTCGGGGTCCCTAGGTAAGTTAACAGGGGTTTGACCCTATTTCTCTACCAACCGTGCTAGGAGATTGATCATTTGGTGTATAGCCGTCACTACTTGATCCCCTATTTCAGCTCTTGGTTTACATTGTTGCTCGGCCGCCGCTTCTCTTTCATCCCTCGATTTCGGTGGTTATCTAATCCCATGTTCATGACTAGTCCCACATCCTTGACTTCGTCTACCCTCCACACCCTTTTTAAAATAAACTACATATACATAAGCAAAAATAAATCGGCTATAGAGTTAAACAACAGGTATTTCCAAACCATGAAAGCAAAATAATAAAACATACTTAAAATAAAACACACTATATATAGAGATGCCATAACAAATTTAAATATCAGGTCATAAAATATTGTACATGTCAACCTAATAAAGTCAAGTACATATAGCAAAACCAAAGTACACAAAATAAAAACAAGTGCTATATATATCAGTCTTAACATGTTAATAACAAAAGTAAAATAAGAAAAGTGACGTGTTGTCCCAGATATCCTATAACACATCCTAACTGTCTTGGACAAAACCACAAAACCTAGATCTCTCACTTAGTTCATCACTGAACCAGCCGATCCCATCTCTCCTTCAGGCTCAGCTTAACCTTCCTCAGATTCAAGGTCAGATTCATTAGAGGCCACATTCCCTTGACCTTTCTCGGCTAAGTTCACTTGTACCACCTCATCAACGAGCACCTCATACTCAGTTAAGATGTTTTCTATTTGGTCCCTCACTTCTCTCACCATTCGAACGAGATGACCATTGACCTCTTGTACTTGCTCTCAAAAGGCATTAGTTTGCTCTTGTTCCTCAAGAATAGAAGTCTCAAACTCTTGAATTTTATCCCTTTGCATCCTTAGCATTGCCCTCAAGTGCTCGATCTCCGTCTGAGCCCTACGATTGACATTAGCTAACCTTTTTCTCTCGTCCGCTATGGGGTGTACCCCTGGGTTTAGCGGTTAATCTGCCTAATTCTCGTTAGGACTCACTTACAATCCTTAGAAACACAAATCATAACTTCAAGAGCAAAAGGAGCAATAATAGTCAAACTTAACATATATACATTCGATTACTGCACATATTCATACAGACCCAAAATATAACAAAGCATTTAATCTCAAACTGAGATACTAACTCTGGAAGAACACTAGTACTACTACAAATGTGAAGGGGTCTAGACAAAATCTCTGCCTTCTCTCAATCAGACACCCTTACTCTAGCACCCCCTGTAAGGAAAACAAACTAATGGGGTGAGTCAAAAGTCAGTGAGGTTTCAAGAAACATGTAAACAAAGTAGCAATCTAAAAGCAAATAAGAAAATAGTAACTAGGCAAATTAATAGCAGGCAACTAAGGAACAAGTAGCACTTTCAAGTGGAAGGATACAATTTCTCTCACATTGGCCACTTATCTTGCAACCGGTGACACTCCATCAACCTCGAAATATAATATCTAGCTCCAGTAGAACACCACTTCATGCCAGTCTCTGTCCACGAATCATCCTTCTTACCAGGCCTGCACTCCAAAAAAGTAACAAGTAGGACAATACTCGAATATACCAGAGCCAGTAGTAAGATACATGACCCATGGTTTATCAATCACCTCGACCAAGTCTTTACTGGCTCAATTTGACCAACTAGTCGATGAGGTTTGGGATCCCAAGTACAACATATAGCTGGTCGAAAACATGCCCAATCGATAATCAAGTCAAGCACACATATATCATTTTACATGTAAATAGTGTCAAATTTGGGACAAGTGTGATAAAGTATACACTCACCTTGCTAATAGCAAGTCAAGATCATTCAACCATTCATTCAAGACAAAAGAATATAAACAAGCAAGTATACACTACAATCAAGGAACAAGTCACAACATGCAGGTGAAACACTCACCACCAATGGTTCACTATTTATCAATGTCGAGTTCAGACCCAACTCCTTGGCCACTCTCTGTTAGGTTTGAAGACAACCTAAGAGGGGGGTGAATAAGATTGATTAAAAAAACTAATCAGGTTATGGGCATTTTTTCCTCAATATGAAATTTACCCTATTTTCTAAATGATCACACAATAAATTAATCAATAAAGGGGCAATATCACTTGAGAAAAGTAGAAGAGATATGCAATTTAAAGATCACAACATGATAAATAAATAAAAAGAGAAGAATTGCAAACCAATTGACTACCAAGCTCCTTTTAAGCTCAAAGATCAATTTACAAAATAAGTTTCTTCAAATTGATGAAATACAACCAATCTTGTGTACAAAGGAAGGCTCACTTCCTCTTTGTCCCAAACTTCACTCGGTCAAGTTAAAAAGTTTTACAATCCCTCAGGATAACCCTCATAAAGCTACACTATTGAAGTATTCTCTCACAAATGAAAAGTTTACAAAGAATCTTACACTACAAAGAGTACAAATGTTCCTTGGAGAGTATTTTCTTACTAAAACTACTCTTGATCTTTTATATTTTCAGTGTGCAAAAAGTTGTTTTGAAGTTTCTAACTATGCACTATTTATGTGAGACTAAGAAAGTGTTTCATTAAGACTTCCAACCGATAGAAGGTAGCTGAAAAGTCAACTAGCCGTTGGGAGTATCAGACGTCCGCTACTTTCGATACTTGCGTCCGAAAGTGGACAAACAGTTTGAAATGTCATTTCAATTCTTTCGGACGTCCGGTGATGATGTTCTTCGTCCGATATGATCGTCTGGTATCTGCCCTGTCTATCGGACGTCCGGTATTGCCATTGTGAGCGTCCGACAGCTTTCGACTTCCTTTTTCTTCTTTCATTTGCTTTTTGAATCAAATTTCTTCAAACCTGAAAAGCTTTCTCATTGAAAAAATATTAGTATTATCCAATTGTTTTGTAAATATCAAAAAAATCGGGATCAAGATCATCATTTTCCCCCTTTTTGATGATGACAAAACAATAGATGACTTGAAAAAATTTGAGCAAAAAACTCCCCCTTACACATAGCAACCATAACCAATTCAAAGTCATTCAGTACCAACATGAGTAAAGCCATGAACAAAGTAATTTCCATCATAATATCATCAAAAACTCCCTCTTATACATAGCATCTATAATGAATTCAAAATCATTCACTAATTTCTCTCCTTTTTTGTCATCAGAAAATCAGAAAGTAGCCAATATCAACAGAAAAATAATAGCAACGGATATTAATAAACATCAATGATATCAACATTCATATCAGTCAAAAGTCATTAATGGTAACATTCAAAAAGTCAAAGGAAACACAGTCCAGAACATCAAAAAATCAAAAACATTACAAAAGAAAACTGAAAATGCATCCTAATATGAAGTGGAAATGACCCTAGAGTGCCTAAATGTGATCTTGGACGATCTGGGCCTTCTCCTTGCAAGACAAAACGGAGAGGGATCCAATTTGTCTTCAGTCTCTTCATCATCTGCTTCACTTCTTTTAGTGACTGGAGCCTTGCCTTTTTCTGAAGTTGGGGGATCATGAGGAGTAGGTTGAAAGCTCGAGACATCTACTTCAACAGTGGGAGGAATGAACTCTATTCGTGGCTTTTTTTCATGTGTAAGTTCTTCCTCTTGTGGGACAGGAGGCATAAATAAATTTCTTTTATCCAAGAATGCAGCCTGTTGCTCAGGTGACATGGTCATCATTAGACTATCTTCAAGAAATGATTCTTGAGATCCTCAAGTAGCTTAATGACTTTGTTAGTGGATGAAGTGGGTTGAGAAGAGAATTTGCGAGAATGAATGGAAAAGTGTGAGTAAGATGAAGACGTTTGGAAGGTCTAGGAGTAACAGAGGTTTCATGACGACTTTTGTTTCGAAACTCCAAGATAGCTTCCTTATAACACCAGTGGCCATAAAAAAATCTAATATTTTTTCTCTCAAAATATGCTTTGGTGAAAATAGAAGAGGAAGTTTCTTTTGGAGATACTCTAGTGAAAGGAATTTTGAAATGAGCAAAAATTGGAGTTAAAAACTTTTCATAAGAAAGTTTCCTACGGCTATCAGTACTAAGTTTGAGCAGAAAATTACACATGACGAAACTAAAATCAATTCGAATTTTCTCAACAAAACAATAAAACAAGTAAAGTTTCATTTTATTTGCATCAGTCCTGTGACCATCAGTAGGAACCAACAGATTGAAAATGATTGTAAAAATGATCAGATTTTGAGGACTAAGATCCTCCAACTTGACCTCAGCAGGTGTGTTAAAGCGAGTATGAAAGTAAGTTATCAGTTCTTCAGTGAAAATGATGATAAGTAGTTGAAAATTTTTCATATGAGAAAAAATTTACAATTTTACTACGACAGCTTTTTTCAATTTTTGTTTTCAAAACAAGATTGACAATATCAGGAGTAAGAAGAATGTCCACTCCATTAACACGAGAAATGAGTTCAGTATGAGAACTACCCTTCCTAAAATTGGCAAAAAATTGATATAACATCTCATAGTAGTAGGTGTTGGACAGAGACAGAATATGAGACCATTTTTGGAAATCAAAAAGCTTAAGAATAGGGTCTAAGTCAAGTTTACGGAATTCAGAGGGAGTGATGGTTCTTTGAGTGATGAAACCTTTTTGTGAAATCCATTCAAATTTATTTCTGGCATCATCATCGATGAATCTGGGCAATGTAGTAAATTGTGGCTCGGTTTGATCAGTCTGTTTCCTTTTATCACTGGAAATGCATTTTTCAGACCGACCAGCAAATTTTCTTGTTGATGGCACCTTAACTTCTTATTCTCTGAGTGAGGTTGTGCGTCTGGTACTAGAAGACCCCCCCTCTCAATTGCACCATAGTGAAATGCCGAGTGATTTTCTTGTAAAATGTGATGAGAATGTGGATGAAATGGACTAATTGTACTATCTTAAATGAAGATGAATGCTCAAATCTGCCAACGTGGGTGAGTTTTTAAAAAGCTAGGTTTTCTGATGAAATTTGGGATCGGTTGAATGTTTGGCAGTTAGAAAAAAGTTTAGATGCTAATCTGTTTGCAAAGAGACCGTCAGATTGTTTGTGGAATCAATTTTTAGAAATTTGTCTTGAGAGGAAACAAATTTGAATTTTTGAAATTGGAGGGAAAAGAAGGGGTGCGTCCGAGAGAGAATGTATCTGAACCAAATGAAGAGAAAATCCATTTATAATCGCTCTTTTTGAGTGTCGGACTGCCGAACAAAGAAAGTTGTCCGACACTACCGTCCGATGCAAATTTTTTTTGAAAAATAGCTTAGAACACTATCGGACGCCCGTTCATCAACTATCGAACGTCCGATAAAGATTGACTGAAAAAATTTTAGATAGTCTTTTTCAAAATGCCCAATTTTGTCCTTAAAAATATAAACTGAGCCAAAGGTAAAGCTTTTATAAGAATATCAGCAATTTGATCTTTCAAACAAACATATTTTACACAAATTTCATCATTTTGGACAAGATCACAAATGAAATGATACTTTATATCTATGTGCTTTGTCCTAAAGTGTTGAAAGGGATTCTTTGTTAAATTTATGGCACTCGTGTTATCACAATACATAAGCACACAATCATACACTAGTCCAAAGTCATTCAAGATATGTTTCATCCATAACAATTGAACACAACATGCACCGGCGGCTACATATTCCGCTTCCACCATAGATAAAGAGATAGCATTTTATTTTTTGCTAAACCATGATACCAAGCAGTTATCAAGAAAATGACATGTTCCACTAGTACTTTTTCTATCTATCCTACACCCACCGAAATCAGCGTCCGAAAAATTACATAAGGCAAATTCATGACATTTAGGATATCAAAAATCATAATTCAAGATTCCCTTTAAATCTCTAAAAAACTCTTTTAACAGCAATTAAATGAGATTCTTTAGGGCAAAATTGGAAACGAGCACACAAGCAAATGACAAACATAATATCGGGTCTACTTGCGGTTAAATAAAGTAAGCTTCCAATCATACCTCTATATTTCTTCTCATCAATTTTCATACCTTCTTCGTCTTTGTCAAGTTTAGTGGATGTACACATATGCGTTCCAACTTGTTTCGAATCCTCCATTCCTAATCTTTTGAGAAGTTTCTTTGTATACTTTGCTTGATTAATGAATGTACACTCTTGAGTTTGAAGCACTCGGAGTCCAAGGAAGAAATTTAACTCTTCCATCATACTCATCTCAAACTCATTTTACATAATAGTGAAAAAATCCTTGCATAAACACTCATTAGTAGCACCAAAACTAATATCATCCCCATATATTTGCACAATTAGAAGATCATTGGAGGTTTGTGTTAGTGAAAAGAGTGGTATCCATAATACCCCTTTTAAAACCATTCTCAACCAAAAAATCATTTAAACATTCATACCAAACTCTTAGAGCTTGCTTTAACCCATACAATACTTTTGAAAGTTTAAATACATGATTTAGATATGTCTCATTTTCAAAATCGAGAGGTTGGTCAACATAAACTTCTTGATCAATAAATCCATTTAAGAAAGCACTTTTAACATTCATTTGAAATAATTTAAAGTTTTTGAAACATGCAAATACGAGAAGCATTCTAATTTATTCTAATCTAGTTACAGGAGCAAATGTTTCATCAAAATTTATTCCCTCTTCTTGAGTATATCCCTTAGCCACTAATCTAGCTTTATTTCTAACAACTTCACCTTTATCATTCAATTTATTTCTAAAGACCCATTCTGTTCCAATAATAGGATGACTTTGAGGTCTTTTAACTAGTGTCCAAACTTTGTTTCTTTCAAATTGATTTAGTTGCTCTTGCATGGTCAAAATTCAATTTTCATCTTTCAAAGCATCATTAACATTCTTAGGCACAAAATGAGAGACTAAAATAAAATTATCTATTAATTGTTTAGATGAGGATCGAGTTCTTACCTTTTCGGATGGATCACCAATAATGAGTTCTTTGGGATGATTTTGAACAAACTTCCAAGTTTTGGAAGATCTTCAGGTATACTAACACCCTTGTCATTTTCTTCTAACGCTTGATTTTCTTGAAAATTATCTTCCTTTGAATTCTCTTCTAATGAAGTATTTTCTTCATCTTGAACCGTGAGCTTCCTAAATCTTTCTTGAATACCTACATCATCATCTTCACAACAACTCTTGAAAATATTATCATTAGCTTCATCAAATGTGACATGTATGGTTTCTTTTATAACAAGAGTTCTTCTATTATAGGCCCTATATCCTCTTTTGTTTTCACAATAATCCAAGAAAATACCTTCATCGATTTTCTTATCAAATTTTTCAAGATACTCCTTGATATTTAAAGTAAAGCATTTGTAACAAAAAATTTTGAAATATTCAACAATTGACTTTTTGCCAAAAAGTAACTCATAAGAAATTTTATTCAAAATTGGTGTGAAAAGAATTCTATTCCTTACATAGCATGCCGTATTTACGGTCTTGGCCCAAAAATATGTTGACACGTTGCATTCACTTAGCATGGTTCTTGCGCCTTCTAGAAGAGTATTGTTCTTTCTTTCAACAATACCATTTTGTTGAGGGGTTCTTGCAATTGAAAACTCATGTGTAATTTCATTGTGATCACAAAATTTTAAAAAGTCACAAAATTTAAATTTTGAACCAATGTCATTTCTAATTTTAACAATATTCAAACGAAACAGATTTTGAACTTTTGCAAAAGGAAAATAAAATTTTTGAAAGTATCATTTTTGTGAACAAGAAAAATCATCTAAATGTATCTAGAGTAATCGTTAACAATTAATAGGCAATATCTCTTACCACCCAAACTAGCAATTTGTGTAGGACTAAACAAATCAATATGTAAAATCTCCAATGGTCTTGAAGTAGAAACACAATTTTTGAGTTTAAAAGAGACTTTGGTTTGTTTTTCAAATTGACAAGCATCACAAATTTTGTTTTTTTCAAACTTAATTTTTGGCAAATCTCTAACAAGATTCTTTTTGGAAATTTCTTTTAATAAATCCATATTGAAATAACAAAACTTTCAATGCCATAATCAAGAATTTTCGTTTGAGATTTTAAGACATTAAAAGTTAGAGGAATTAATATTTTCAACAATCACAACATAGATGTCATTGAATTTTTTTCCTTTGAAAATGATGTTGAACTTTGAATCAAGAACTAAACACTCATGTTTCATGAACAAAACAAATAATTTTCTATCACATAATTGACTAACACGTAACAAGCTATAAATCAAATTATCAACCAAAAGAACATTATGAACAAAAATCTCACCATTCTTATCAACATCTCCTACTCCAATTGTTTTAACTTTCATATTATCTCCAAATGTCACTTTGTTACTTGATTTTGGTTTAAACTTAATGAATTGTGATGGATCATTGGTCATGTGTGTTGAACATCCACTATTTATGAATCACTTTGATTCCTTAATGATATTCACAAAATTCACCTACACAAGAGTTCAAGAAATAATATTTGATACCCTTTAATTTTTGAGTTCTTGAGAATTAGCATCACGTCTAACTATCCATATACATTTTATACCTCTTCTCATGTTCTTCCTCACATACCAATCACTTTTCATGTGACCTTTTTGACAACAAAAACTATACATAACCAAAGAGTTATTTACATGAAAAAAGTTTAATAAATCTTACTTCTCTTCTCTTATGAATAGTAAATTTATTTACACTAGAATTTAACTTCTTTTCATGAGTGCCAAGTGAGGTTTTGATCCATTTTCTTGAAAATAGTTCTATTTTTTTATGTTGGAGAAATTCATTTAGATTATCCATTCTTTTTTTCAAATCACTTTGTTCCTCTTTGAACATTTCACAAAGCTTTGTTTTTCTATCAAACTCATTTTGTAGATCAATCTCACCTTTTTTCAAGTAATCATTTTCAGTTTTCAACTTTTTATTTTTTTGAAAAAGACGTGCATTGTTCTGAAGAAGAAAACTAACTTTGTGTTTTAATTCCTTATTTCTAACATAAGATTCTTGCAAACTATCATGCAATTTTTCAATGAAGAATTCAAAATCATCATCAGTTTGATCATCACTTTCAAGTTGAGGGTTACAAGTTATTACCTCATTATCTCCAATGGCTATAAAAGCCATTTGAGCAGATTCGTTTCCCTCTTCAATTTCACCATCGGAGTTGCACTCATTCCATGTGATTTGGAAGTTGTTGAATCTTGATTTTTTTTCAGCTTTCCCTTCTTTCTTCTTTTTCATTGGACACTCACTCATGTAGTGTCCAAGTTGGTCGCATTCATAGCATTTTTCACTTTACTTTTTGTTGGCCTCTTGCTTTCCTTTGTTTCTTACATTGTTGAATTGATTGGAATTCGAATTGCTAGGTTCTCCTTTTCTGAATCTCCTTTTGTTGAGGATTCTCATGAATTTTTTTGTGATGAGAACTAGGTCATTGTCATTGTCATCAACATCCATATCTTCATCATCCAATGAAATTGAGTCATCTTTATCTTGAAATGCTTTTAGAGTAATGATCCTTTTTACTTTTGCATCTTTTTCTTCTTGTACCTTGGTCTTAAGGTTCAACTCATAAGATGTTAGAGAGTTTATAAGAGATTCAATAGGCATTGAATTCAAATCTTTCGACTCTTCAATAGCAGTCACTTTCCTCTCCCAATCTTTAGACAAAGCATTCAAGATTTTTTTGTTTTTCTCTCCTAAGGAGTATTGCTTTTCCAGAACCTCTAAATCTTTAATAAGATCATTAAATCTACAATACATTTTATCAATATCTTCATGAGATTCCATCTTAAACGACTCATGTTTAGTAAGCAAGATAGATTTCTTTTGTTCTCTAACATTCTCACTATCTTTATGAATTTCTCTCATTTTGTCCCAAATCTCTTTAGCCGACTTACAGCTTTTGACCTTAATAGATTCATTTGAGTTTAAAGCACTATATAACACATTCATAACTTTTGCATTTAAGGTGAGACGAGCTCTATCCTCTGCAGTCAATTCAGTTCTTGTTTTTTGTCTAGATTTATGAGTATTTTCATCTTCTATTGAGGCATCATATGGACTTTCATTAACAATAAATCACAGTTCAATGTCAATCGATTGCAAGAAAATAACCATTCTCTCTTTTCAAATCACATAATTTGACCCATTAAACATTAAAGATCTAGTTACAGATTGTCCTTCAAAAAATATGACATTATTGGTTGTCATCTTTGCTCCTTAACCGCTTGAGTTTAATCTCTAGAAACCAAATTCTGATACCAATTGTTAGGCCCGAAAACAACCTAAGAGAGGGTGAATTAAGTTGATTAAAAAAAAACTAATCAGGTTATGGGCACTTTTTGTTCAATACGAAATTTACTCTCTTTTTTAAGTGATCACACAATGAATCAATTAATAAAGGAGCAATATCATTTGAGAGAAGTAGAAGAGATATGCAATTTAAGGAACACAAGATGATAAATAAATAAAAAGAGAAGAATTGCAAACCAATTGACTACCAAGCTCCTCTTAAACTCAAAGATCAATTCACAAAACAAATTTCTTCAAATTGATAAAATACAACCAATCTTGTGTACAAAGGAAAATTCACTTCCTCCTTGCCCCAAGTTTCACTCGGTTAAATTAGGAAGTTTTACAATCCCTCAGGATAACCCTCACAAAACTACACTATTGAAGTATTTTCTCACAAATGAAAAGCTTACAAAGAATCTTACACCACAAAGAGTATAAATGTTCCTTGGAGAGTATTTTCTCACTAAAACTACTCTTGATCTTTTGTATTCTCAGTGTGCAAAAAGTTGTTTTGAAATTTCTAACCATGCACTATTTATGTGAGACCAAGAAAGTACTTCATTAAGATTTTCAACGGATAGAAGGTAGCTGAAAAGTCAACTAGCCGTTGGAAGTATCGGACGTTCGATACTTCCGATGCTTGCATCCAAAAGCAGATAGAGAGTTTGAAAAGTCATTTCAATTCTTTCGGGAGTCCGATGATGATGTTCTTCGTTCGATATGATCGTCCGGTATCTACCCTGTCTATCGGACGTCCGGTATTGCCATTGTAAGCGTCCGATAGCTTTTGACTTCCTTTTTCTTCTTTCAATTGTTTTTTGAATCAAATTTCTTCAGATCTGAAAAGCTTTCTCATTGAAAAAATATTAGTATTATTGAATTGTTTTGTAAGCATCAAAAAATTCGAGATCAAGATCATCACTCTCGAAATCTGTGATTAAATATTGTATAGTAAACTACAATCAAATAGGATTTCAAAATACACAACCTTTGTTTGTAAATATCATATGAAAAATCATGCAAATAGAACTCATGAAACTCAGCAAAAACATATGTGAGGTATGCGCACGACTTTTAGAAGAAAAACGATCAAAACTTTCAAGTTTAAAATCAGACAGATGCAACTAGAGAACATGCTTGAAGTAACCATTACTTCCCTCCTTGTAAAACGCTTGGTTTTGGCAAAAATACAGCTTGTATGTCACAATCAAGGTGGATTCAAGCAACTTCAAACAAAGTAAGTCCAAACCATCCTAAATTCACATCCCAATCCTCATTCTAGCTTACATGACCAACTAGAGAGAAAATCCAGCAGTGTGACGACCCCACTTCCCCCTAAGGCGAATCAAAGGGTTTGGCGGGCCGTCTGCCCAACTCTCGCCGGGACTCACTACAAAACTCAAGCATGAATATAATCGATGGTTCTTAAAAGCTCAAACGGAGTATAATATATCCACCAGTCCAACATACCAAAGTACGAGTCCAATACTTCATCTAAATTTTCACAATAATAACTTAAGTACAATCTTATGTTTGCAATTCAAATCATTCTTACAAAAGTAAAATCCCCAAAATGTCATGAGATTTACATTCACTTCAACCACAAGTACATCATACCATAAAGTTCACAAATCTTTCAAAATAACCATTACATTCCACAAAGAAGATCAATCACAACCTAGATAAAGGATAATCCATGGTACTCCAAATCCTTGTGCTTGAGTAACTATCCTTCTCGAGCCCTGCATAGAACTAAAATGTTTTTGGGGGTGAGCTAAAGCTCAATGAGGTTTCAAAAGAAAAAATCAAGTATTTATAAACCATTGCGTAAGTGTTACTTTGGAAACACATGTAGAAGTAATACTTTTGTTGGCAACTTTATTATGAGTACAACTCATAAATCATTTAAAAACCACTAACGTACATTTGGAATGAACGACCATATAAATATATTTTCACGAATTTTAGTCAAACAAATAGTGGCTCGTCCGACTAGAAGAACATTACAAGGATTGCTTCGTCTCAGAGATTAATGCTCATGAGGAGTCTTACCCGAGAAATGTCAACTAGGAGAGCAATAACAGTATTAATAGTAAAGCAAACACAAAAGGATACAGTACTCGGTCCACTTCCCGTCCTTATAACTTCCATCGGTAACTCCTTCGGTTGACTGGCCATCACCTTATCCCTCTAGTGGTAATACTCGAGTATACCAAAATACAGTGCCCAAGGTTATCAACCTATCCGACCGAGTCCGCTTCTGGCTCGAATAGGTGATAACGAAGGGAAGAAGGCCTTGTTCAGCCAATGTGATAAAGTACACATGGCCTACAGCATACGCAAATAACATATAAACAATGAAATATTGAACAGTTAAGCAGTACAACAACAGTTAGGTCGAGTGCGATAAAGTACACACTCGCCTAGAAATAAGTACTTTTCATTCAAATGAACAAGATTCATCAAGTATTAGACCACTTAGGCATGAAAGAAGCACTCATCAAATCACATCACGTATATATATAAGCAAGTATACAAGTAGTGGTTATAAAAGTTCGAGAAGCAATTTTGTGCAAAACAGTTTGGAATCCCTCACCGTAATCCGGAGCAAAGCAAGAGCAAAAGCAGGAAATTAAAAGAGCTTCTCGGTGTCCTCTGAATCACCTGAGATTAATCACAATTACAAATTACCTAGATGCTCGATTAAGGCGAATAAAAGAAAACCTCTTAGATACACACACTCAAGCCTCAAGCTCAAACAAATTGAAATAGGAAGTTTTAACTTAATCATTGTTATAAAACCAAAAGGAATTTAAAAGTCCCATTTCCGAGATAAATCGTGGCAAGGACTATCAATTTCAAAAGAAGAGTAAAATGCTTAATTTGGCACGGAAATCGAGAAGGTGAAAAATGTGTTCGTACTAGAAAATTTTCAATAAAAGCTCAAGTACTAGAATATAAGTGAAAAAGAATCATGTTTTCTTGCCGAGCAAGTTTTCTACACTTTTCATTTAAATTTATTAAAATCTAGTGTTTTTAACAATTTTCCTCTAAAACAACTGGCCCGGAATAATTTTATGAAAAATTTAGAGTTTGGAAGTTAGTGCAATTATTTCTTAAAATAATAAAGCTAGTGTAAGCAAAGAAAAAGAATCAACAAGTCAGCAAGGGTTTAAAAGTCCCGACACTCGAATTTAGCATTATCGTACTATACTCAATTTCTATAGCTTAATATTGGAACAAAACATTTCAACAAAGCTTGGTCAAGGGTACTCGAATTCAAGGGCCAAAACGGACTTTACGATTTCAAATCATTTGCACATTGTATTCTCGGTTGCCAAAATAGCCAAATCACAGTTTAAACATCAATTTCACTAGGGCTTCATCAATCATTAGCCCTAAGTCTCAACAGATTCAATTTCATATAAAATTCAACAAAGGAAGTCTAAGGTATCAAAACAATTCCAAATCACAAACCATGGACCTTCCAAATACATTTCAGCCAACCACTTGAACAAATTCACCAAAATTAAACTCTTGCAAAAATTTACTCAAATGGCCAAATATTCAAGTATTTCGGTTTAGCGAAACCAACATTCAAAATAAAGTTCCAAATTATAAGTGAGCATGTTTTCACCATAAAAATAAGTTTGGAATATCCCAAGAGTCTCAAAAGAGTGACCTAAGTTCTTAAAAGAGCAAGTAGGTTCAAATCGGAAAATTTCACTTTTACGCGTGAATCTTTGAAAAATCGGTCCGGAAGTTCAGAAAGTCCAAAAATGAAAAATTTTACACCGTCGGAAACTTCATGCGAAGCATAACAACTCTGTAGAAGACCATTATCCAAAAATCAAATCAGAAGCAAGTCAAAGTTTGCAAGTGAAATTTCTGTTCATAGAAGATAGGGCAAAACAGTCCCCACTTTTCCAATAACTTTGGATTTTTGTCACCAATCATAGAATCAAAACCAGCCTTTGAAATTTGATATGCGTTCCATTCCAGTATTTATACTCGATTCCGACGTTCCTAGCTCAAGAAATAAAAGTTTGAGGTTCGCACAAGCTTAAGGACTGATGAGCTTTGTTTTCCAGAATTTCAATTCTGACACACTTCAGCAAAAAGGCCATATCTGGCTCTATATTTACTCAAATCAGGTATAGTTGGTGGCATTGAAAATTAGATTCGCAAGGCTACATTGTTACAGAAGAAATCGTTTTCAACATCCAAACACAAGTGGTTCAAAAATCAGCAAAAGTTGCAATTTCTGGACTGTCCTCGGGTGAACAGTGACTGTCAATCAGCAAACTTTCAAGACTCACCACGGATCACTCGGGATGAACAAGAAAATGAGCTTGGTACCATTTTAAAGCTATAAGAGTCTAGTTTCAAATGCCGCAAGTGGCAGTTGATTTTGATCAATGAGCAAAACGTTATAGCTACACGAATGTTGCTGGTCAGAAAATTCTGGAGCTTGTTCCAGTTTTGCTTCTTTACTTGTAACTCAAAATTTAACCAACCATTTGGGTTGATTTTTGGTAGACAACCACAATACACATAGCACAAAATATCTACACTAATTTGGAAGCTCAATTAGCACTAGAAAATTTTCGAAATTACAGGGCAGCAGCAAACAAGAAAGTCGGGCAGTAAGTCAGAAATTTTCCAGGGTTGTGACCAAACTTTGCGTGAAATTTTGGTGTACCAAATCAAAGGGTTTTTGGCTGAAATTTTGTACACTTAAAGCTCAACATATTACATGTGTTACCAACATAAATTTCCATTTTACTGGAATCACAAGCTGCAAGACAAACATGCAAGCTCTCGGTTCCTCATCTTTGATCCAGCTCCCATTTTTTTATTCTTATCAAAATTTCCCTTCAGCCAAATATTATTATTCATGGCTAAACCATCATGCAGCCCGTAATACAGCTACATGCATGACCAAATAAACAGCTATCCATTAAATTTGTTTCATAACCAAGTTCGGACAACATCAAACTCACTAACCAACCAGAAATTCATCCCAACTCTCTCGATTGACATGCATGCAACCAGATTTTTGGTATTCCTTCAATTTTCTTGCTTAATCCAAGTTAATTAGCTTCATGCAGAGCTAGATCATCCAGACTTTGGTTAGTTAAACATACATATAGCTCAGATCATCAAAACTTGGTCAACCGAAGCAGCAAATTTCCAGCTTAAACTCTCGGCAACCATAGTTCCTGCTCAAACAGATTTTTCTGTGACTTAACTATCATCTGACCACACAACCCCACATGCATGCTTATAGACAGCCTCATCAACCCATAGACACTCAGCTAAGACCAGAAATTACCTTAGCTTGAAGCCTAAAACACACGACTGGCAGCTGCAAATTCTTCCTTCTCGGTCAGTCCAGAAATTTCAGTCCGCCACTCTCCCTCTTGCTTGCTCAAACTCGCGGCCGGATTGAAGATAATATAGCTCTCGGTTTTTTTTTCCGCCTGCTCACGGCTAGAATAAAGAGTGAGCAGCAGGTCTCCCTCTCTCTTCTTTTAGCTTACGGCCGAAAGGAAACAATGAGATGCTCAGCTCTCCCTCTCGGTCGTTAATTCCTATGCAATTGCTCCCTCACAGCTCACGGCAGAATAAGGCAATGGAAATGTGGAACAAATGATATGGAAGAGTTGTGGTGATTAATAGTTGATATAGTGGCGTGTGGTAGTGGAGGAAGAAACCGGCACTAAGGATATAAACTACTGGAATGTGAAGTGGAAACGGATTCGGCAGAAATTGGGAAGTGTTTGGAGTTGCATTTGTTCAAGAATCATTTCTTGGCTGCATGGTGAATTTGAATTGGAGAAGGGCTATTTTGGTCTTTTCACATTTCATCCGAGGTTCCACTTACGTCCTCAATCCTAATCAAATTCCAAAATTTATCCCAAATGTAAATCGAATGCCTACTGGTATACTACCCTTTGCAGAATTCAATTATTGAAATACATCATCCTAAGGGTAATTATACAAAGTCTTGACTTAAAACGATTCGTCTTAATTCTAGGTTCCCGTTAACACCTAACATTAATAATACTTAAAATTAGCTATTGAAATTTAAGGAATTAATATTAAAGCAATAACACACTCTACGTCAAGAAATATTAACTTAACTTGGCAAAAATTCAAATAACCCAATATTTTGCACAATTAACTTATTTGCAACTTTAAACTTATTTTTACATACTTATCTAAGAACCAACAATAATAAAATTTATTAAAAGTCAAAGATGCAAATGCGACAAGTATATATAACAATCAAAAGCACCATAAATAATTCAACTCGAATAAATTTGGTCATTAAAATAATAATTGTTTAGACTCATTTTCGAGAAATTCATGCAATTTGGGAAAACTTGAGTAATTCACATACAAAAATACTTTTAAATGACCAATTTAAGAATATTTTGAAATAATTAAAATATGGGTCCTCACAAGCAGCATATCCCTTAATTTCTTCAAGTTAACCCTCCAAATTCCAATCCCAGTTTCATGACAAATCGACATCAATCAAGGCAACATGTTATAAGGTATAAGTGGCACATGTTTTAGGCCACAAAAGCTATCAAAATTTGGCATATACATAGCTCACACACCACTACATCAAAGCTGGAAATTTGAACCCTAAAACTAGAAATTACAAACGAAAGCTGGAAAATCCTATATTGAAACTAAAAGTTCATATCAAAGCTGCAAGTTCTCATGCCAAAGCTAAAAAGGACATAACAAAGCTAGAAATGGCATCCCAAGGCTAGAAATAACATAGCAAAGTTGGATATTAACCACTAAAGTTGGAAATTACAACCTACCCTAGTAAAACCATGAAATCTTCCACAAAATAGCCTCATGCTTGGATTAAATTGCAAGATAAGAGGAAGAAGAGAAATTCTTAGTATAATACCTCAAACCCTAGCAAACAAGAGCTTTCCTTGTCAAATCACTTCACCACATGCTTATTTCCTCCATTGTTGCAACGTTTCACGGATTAGATTTGGATTTCTTGTTGATTTTCTCACTAAATCAAGCAAAGATCGAGATGAAATTTGATGTGGTTTTCCTCTCCTTTTTCTCTTTCTTGGTTGGCCAAATGAGCAAGAAAATGAAAGGTTTTTAGGTGAAAAATGAAAGATAAACACAAAGAAAAGTCTTGGTCAGGAATGCATAGAGGTGCGACACTTGGCGGCACATAATTTCTTTCCTATCTCTTTGTCTCTCTTGTGTTTCTAATCACTAATCTATCTTGTTTCCTCTAATACACTCATAACACTTCTAATCACATATAATCCCTCTTGCCTAACACTCATTTTTGTCTACCAAATTTATTACACACACCCAACTAGTTGGTCACACTATCATAATGTACTACGAAACTTAACATACATCAAATTATAGAAGGAAAAAGATAAAATCTTAACTTAATCATTAAAGCATCTAAGAAACCAAGGCAAGTGAATTAAACCAAAAGAAAATATAAATTAGCTTATTCAAAAATAAGGAAAAATATAAGAAAAATATAAAATAAATTTTGAATCCTCACAATGGCAATATTTGATTGGATAAAAACAAGCCGTAGAGATAATTTATAAATCAATGGTAATTTTTTTAAATTAAAATTTCACTGCCTACAATTAACACAGTTAAGATTTCAAACAAGAGCCTATAAAAAAAATATAAATACTTGATACACATGCATATCAAAGCCATTAGAATAAGTTCAAAGAAATGAGCCACTTTTTTAATCTTTTTTCATAAATTGTGAATCAGTATAAATTAGCTTATTCAAAAATAAGGAAAAATATAAAATAAATTTTGAATCCTCACAATGGCAATATTTGATTGGATAAAAACAAGCCGTAGAGATAATTTATAAATCAATGGTAATTTTTTTAAATTAAAATTTCACTGCCTACAATTAACACAGTTAAGATTTCAAACAATAGCCTATAAAAAAAATATAAATACTTGATACACATGCATATCAAAGCCATTAGAATAAGTTCAAAGAAATGAGCCACTTTTTTAATCTTTTTTCATAAATTGTGAATCAGTATAAATTAGCTTATTCAAAAATAAGGAAAAATATAAGAAAAATATAAAATAAATTTTGAATCCTCACAATGGCAATATTTGATTGGATAAAAACAAGCCGTAGAGATAATTTATAAATCAATGGTAATTTTTTTAAATTAAAATTTCACTGCCTACAATTAACACAGTTAAGATTTCAAACAAGAGCCTATAAAAAAAATATAAATACTTGATACACATGCATATCAAAGCCATTAGAATAAGTTCAAAGAAATGAGCCACTTTTTTAATCTTTTTTCATAACTTGTGAATCAGAGACATATTTTTAATGTTTTCCTTGTTGAAATACACACTTAAAGACCAATGATAAAAACAGGTATGCAAACATAGGGTTTATTTGGAACCCATGTTTTTTGTCTAATTTTTTTCTACAAGTTTTTTAACTACTTTATTGACAGTAATTTTAAAAAATTCCTAAAAACTTTTTAAATACACACATCAAATACCCAAACACAAACAACAAAATTTCCCTTTTTTCTTCTTCTTCCTCCGCACACGTCCATCTACCACCACTTTCATTGGCGTCGGCAATCCTTTTTTATTTTCTTTCTTTCCTGCCCCCCACCACCTCTCTCTCTCCTCCTTCCTCTTTCCTCCTCTTCCCTCCCTCCATCTTCCTCCTATGCCCTTCCCCCGCAACCCCCTTCTCCTCTCCCGGAACCCTGCCCCACTAGTTGCACGACCAATAGGGAGAGAGAGAGAGAGAGAGAGAGAGAGAGAGAGAGAGAGGGAGGGAGGGGGAAGGAAAAAGGAAAAAACAAAGTGGGAGAGGTTCTGGGTGTGATAGTGGTGAGGGAGGAAGATGAAAGGACAAAAGAAAAGAAAAACGAAAAAGAAAATTTGTTTTACCAATTTTCAAATATACAAAAAATTTTCTATTGATTCTACAATAAGTTACATTAAAGTTTTTTATAAATACCAAAAAAACACACCTTCCAAAGAGACCCATAAGTATCATAGATGTATACTATTGCAGCCTTCTCAATAAGCACAAAAAGTAACATTAAAGTGTAATAATACCTTCAGTAACAGGAACTATAGGCTTATAAATTATTAATGATGGCCGAGAATTAATCTGATTTTATTTGCTTTGGTAAGCCTCTGTTCTCATTGCTAACAACATCAAATCTTTTTTCTCAGAAGATATGCATATCTCTCTCTTTCTTTTTCATTATGACTAATCTTTGTTGTATCCTAATCATCAACCTTCTTAACAACCGCCATACTGTATTTTCCATACCATATTAGTAATATAAATTGTATCTACCATATTAGTAATATAAACTGTATCTATAGAAACATACACAATCAATAGATGACGAAACATTGATACAGCATTTTGTTTCACCAACAACTAACACAACTATATATAGCAAATTAAAAAATAACCACACTATACTCAAAAAAAGAAATTGAAGCAGTAAAAATCTGCTGAACCAAAAAAACTATCAAGTGGTTGTCTGGAAATCAAATAGAAAGATAGAAACTCAAGTTTAACAGAATACAAGAATAAGGTAAACCTAACAAAAAAATGGACAACAAAAAAACAAATTTCTCCTACCAGACTAAAATGGTAAGAGCAATTGGTGAGTTCAAAATTCTTACAGAAAGAAAAGAAATGAAAAGCTTAAACTATCTCAATGAATCATGCACTTTTGGGATAAAATATAAAATTGTCGCCCAAAGTAATGCTTCCAAAAAATAAGCAAGAAAGCACTGCTGTAGTTCTGGTCTTCAACAGCTCCAAAAAATTTGAAAAAATACAGCTGGACAATTATATACTTGGCATAGCAGCTTATAATGACCGTTAATTCCTCACAGGCAAAAAAAAAAAAAAAAATTCAACAAATGAAGAGATTAATCTATGAGGGTACTATTGGATTTATATTTCTACAACACACTTTTAGAAATACCTAGTCCAGGAGACTTCAAAGTTTAGTACGTACCTAAATAGAAGAACTGCCATAATCAATCGTATTTTTGGTGCAATACTATAAAACAAAAAGGAACTAATATAGATGAAAACCAACCAAATAGGCAAAAGGCTGGAAAACGTTTAATGGGCCAAAGCATAAGCACAAGAAAAAATGAAACCAGCCGCAGCCACAATAGTTATAAATAATTGTAAAAGATAAACCCATAAATCCAACCAACAACTGCCCCATGAAGTGTTGTACCACAAGGTTCAACAATGATTTGTGTGGTGTACCAAATTACTAAATGCTTGGATTAGCTGTTTTTGAAGGTATTTTTAAAAAATTTTGCTGTAACAGAGTTTTTAGATTATATTATGGGATATTTTCAGAAAATATTTTGAGATATTTAAGAGTAGAAGAGTTTCTAGAATATATTTTGAAATATTTTTTAAAATTTTAAAAAATTTTAAACTAATTTTTAGATTACCTTTTAGAGTATTTTTTAAAAATTTTTATTAAAAAAATTTAATTTTTGAAAAATACTCCCATCCAAAGCAAGAAATCTAGAAGGTAGTTGCATTTTGAAATTCAACTACTTAACAAGTTTTTTTTTTTTTTAAGCATCAGAATTGATCCAAGAATTTTTTTTATAGCATCAAAATTGGCCCAGGAACTTTTTTTTTTGCTTGGCCCTAATCCTATTTGCTTGGCCCAAATAGCTTAGTAGATACCCTAAATGAATATAAAGTTTAAGATGTTCGTTTTACCCCAGAGTAACTCGTACAAGCAAAAACTCGGAGAAAAGAAAACAATTTGCTGCTTCAACATGGCTAACTAAAATACCGATTCAAAAATTGACCATCAATTATTGCATTTTGATTTATAAGTTTCTAATTATTTGCCTCATATTGATTTCTACACTACGACCGCAATCTCACCTTTCAGACTGCGCAGCCATAGCTTAACATACGAGGCAAACAAACGTATCGAATTTACAAGCGAAGTACCTTTCGTACATACAATGGAGAAAACTTGAAGCAATTTAAACAAGACAGTTCAACATCTCTAGAACAGCATCAACAAGATGCTCTCCATCACCAAGGTTATCGGGCTCCCTTATAACAGGAAAACCTCCTCCAGTTCTCAATAAGTACATCTTCACTTAACCAAAACTTCATCTGGTGTCATATCTGTTATCACAACCTAGAAAAATATTTTGGCGATTTTCCACAGAAGCATTTATGTGGCAATACAATAGGAATTCTTCAGTAAGAACTGCAGTACGTTCTACAGATAAAGAACCCCCGACTCTGAGAAAAATAATTAGACATGCATCTTTATAGACTGCTAAACTTGGCCACACTTACAGAAAATTGAAGAGGCATATGACAATATGGCACCTTACTGTCTTTCAACCTTCTAAATTTGTTGAATTTCAAGCAATGAATAAACTAGATCGCACCAGCTATTGTAGTTGAAAACTGCCATGCATGACACCAAAACACTGGCTCATTCCCTCTTTTAGTTAGAAAGAGCCAGAGCAAAAAATGACCAAAGTAACCTAAAGGACTTGTGAACTCTTATCCCTGGGACTGAACTGATGTCTAAGAAACAAGGGTATCTACAAGGGTGCATTATGCATATATGTCCTCTCATAAAAACCAATCACCTGGTCAGCTACAGCCCACATAATGGCTTGGCCAGGTGGGATCCTCATTAGCCTGGGTAACAGACCCTTCCACAGGGCAAGCAACCCTTCCTCTGCATATATCGTTGAGATAGCATGAAACATGCCCTTGTACTTCAATTCACCCCCAGAACGGCTCTGAGCCATCAGTCTTGTCTTCACAACATCAAAGGGACCAGTACACACTGGGCCAGCTGTTCCTGCAAGAAATCCAGATATCATAGACTGCCAAGGTTGAAGGACTTTTCCATCACCTTCATGTTTCTTCCACAGAATCACGTCAAAAGCATTTTTGGCTGTGAACATGGCGGCCTGGTTCGTCCCATTGCGCATTACAGTAGGGGTAGCTCCTGCCCAAAGACCCCGAAGGCCTTCTTCACGAATGACAGTCCTAGCACAGTGTATTGGTCCCTTATACTTCATAAGTTCAGATTTCAAACCTCTCTGTTGTTGTAATCTGATCTTCACCACCTGAAGAGACACAATTTGCCAGCTCTATAAATAACTTCCATTATGTAAATGTAAATATTTGTTTAGGCAAAGTTGGAAAAAAAATAGAAAAGAAAGAAAGGATATATTTGTAGGCAATAACTTAGGAACATCACTATGCCGCCATAAAAAATTGTGGGCAAAGCATCACAAAGAGGCATGCAACTTAGCATTCACCAGCAAAATAACTTGATAAGAACAGAATGAAATCTTAAAAATCAAAAACTAAAAAAAAGAGAGAAAAAAGTGCTTTGACTAAAACCATCGAACTTTCACCATGAGTAAGCAATAAATGGACAAACAGAGAAAAAGAAACTGGTACAACTCTGATGAAGGGTATAGCCAATACCTGGAAACCTGGAACCATGACCAGATGGTTAAAACTTAATTAAGCTAGGGGAAATGGACATTCTGAATGTCTGATGCATGAGACAACGAACTCCCAAGTTTTGATAACAGAAAAATTTTCACAATGCTGCATATAGAGGTCTGAAATCTATTTAAGCTAAGCAAGATGAACCAATCTTAATCATGAAGCTGCCTTATAGTCCTCTAGGGTGGTCTAAACTAAATAAGCACAAATACTTGCCAGTGTTAGTCATCCAGGTTTCCAACCACATACAGCATACTTTGTTCAGGTGATTTTCAACAGATCTGAAATATTATGTGAAAATCATTGCAAATTTTTTAGCAGCACCAGATTCTGAGGCTTGTGACTTCCCACCACACACATGGATTAAATAGTAGGCACCTAGAGAAAAGTGACACTTAGAACTATATATTCCAGTCATATTCAGGCACATTATATAACAGAGAGAGAGAGAGAGAGAGCACCTATATAGTCATCACTTCAAACCATTCAAATGGGGTACCTCTAGTTAGGCTCTGCCTCTTGAGTTTATCTCATATTCTTAATGATTGTCACCTCTAATTCCAAAATTTCTAATGGATACGAAAGTGATTTTGTTTCCTTCTCCAAAGCACTTTAACCTTCAATTTCATTGATGACAAACTGATTTCCTTTTCTTTTCTAGGTGTTTCAATGGTCCTGTTGTATCAGATTCATCACAACTAGGAAACCTTAACCCTAGCACCTACTCATATATTTCCAGGCCTTGTTGTTTAATAACCTGTTAATAAATGAGCCCAGTAATCTATGTTTAGTAAAACTGTATGCTTGCATCTGTAACATTTGTTTGGTTAGAAAGTTGTATGTTTTACTTGTCAGCCCAGATAAAATTATCTATTTATCTTGGCAACTATCAAACTTAGTAACAATAGGATGTCCCAGTAATGTTAAGTTAAAGACACATGGACATAGAAGTTCTTCATAGCACCTTGAGGCTTTCAATACAGCAATGTTAGGGAAGCAGGTATGGAGAATCCTCACCAAGCCAAACCTTCTTGTGAGCAAGGTGCTAAAAGCTAAATATTTCCCTAAGGAATCTATACTTCATTGCAATCCCCCCAAAAGTGCCTCCTGGATTTGGCAAGGCTTAATGGGAGCAAGAAGTTTGCTGGATAAGGGACTGATTAGGCGAATTGGCAATGGAAGGAATACACGAATCTGGGAGCATAAATGGATACCAGAGACAATCTCAGGAATGCCAAGTACAGTTAAGCCAAACAATTGTGATTTGGAAAGAGTGGATGAGCTCATTTGCCACAACAGATGGAACAAGATCACCATATTTAGAGTCTTCAACAGAAATGATGCTGAGAGGATCCTAAGTATCCCCCTAAGTCTGTCAGGGAGGGAAGACAGCTATTACTGGCAACCACAGGCAGGTGGGGAGTACACGGTCAATTCAGGTTACAAAATCCAAATGAAGAACAACAGGAAAGTAAGGAAGGGTGGTTCAGAGGTAGCTGGCTCGAGTTATATAGAGGGGAGCCAGCAAGTGTCACAGATGTGGAACACACTCTGGCAGCTTAACATCAAGCACAAAATCAAGCTCTTCATTTGGAAATGTATACAAGGAGCTTTACCAGTGAGAGAAGCCGTGAGTAGAAGAACAAAAATAGGAGATCCAATATGCAGAACCTGTGGTGAGGCACAGGAAACAGTTGAACATCTATTGCTAACATGCCCCCACACGGTTGACATTTGGAAGGCATCACCTATTCACTGGGAGGGGGCTCAGGATCAGCAGGGTGAATTCAGAAGATGGTGGTTTAGAATCTCAGAAGCAAGGGCAAGACCAGAAGGGAAGGAACATATTGGATTGACGGCGAATATCTTGTGGCAAATATGGAAAGATAGGAATAAGAAGGAGTTTGAGAGCTCAACTAGATCACCACCACTGAGAACAGTAGAAAAAGCACATAGAGAGTGGCTGGAGCAAGTGGAAGTAGAGAAATCAAAAGATAGAACGAGCACAGAAGAAACAGCCCACATGCATGATCAACAAAGCCAAGGCAATGAAGCTCAGGGAGCTATGATCATGGACCTGTCAACAGCTACAAGGAAAGGTCAAAACAACCTAGGCATTGGAGTAACAGTTAGAACAACTGCAGGCACCAAGATTGCAGAATGGAAGCTGAAAGAAAGAAGCCTGGGGAACCAAAGTCTAGATGATGCACTAGCTTTAAAGTTAGTCTTGTGTAAAGCTGCGCAATATCGTTGGAGCAGAATCAAGCTCAACTTTGCCAACAAGGAGCTGCTGAAACAACTAACAAAAACACAGCCTATGGGGAGCAGAATGGCTACATTGCTGGAGGATATTGTGAATGTGAAAAGACTGTTTTGCATGTGCTCCTTTTGCTTGAGTAGGGAAGAAAATATGATAGATAGTAGAAAGTTAAGTGTTGATGCTTTAGGCATTATTGTGGATGAGGAAAGGAATGTTCCTCAGTGTCTTTGAACACTTTTGTAAAGTTCTCTCGAGCCGTTGCTCGCACCTGTAAATTTTTTCCCTTACTATAATGAAAGTATCCTATCGTTTCGACAAAAAAAAAAAAAAGAATAATATAATACATCCAATGATTGTTTCACCATATAATCTGAAGTGCCAAACAAAAATTCAAGATTGCATTTGCTCTCATTTGCATCACTTCAAACATAAACCGGTACACACAGTATTATACATCAACCTAAATGATCTACTAATGGTAAATTCACATAAAACTGAGCCATGGTCAATTTTAAACCCAATAAATCTAACCTCAAAAGGTGTAACAATAATGAGGGCTTCAAGCACACCAGCTCCAAACCCTGAGAGAAGCCTCCCTTGAGGGCTAAGCTTCCCAGTTTCAGAATCCTTGAAGGCAGACTGCAGGACTGCATTGGACCCCATCCGAAGTGCATACTTGAGGGTTAAATGAGTAGCAAAAGGAGTCAACCCCTTCCACAAAGCCCGAACGCCTTCATTTTGTACTATAGTGGAGCCACAGTGGATTATCCCCTTGTAATTACCAGACCTGTCCAGCTGAAGCCGGGTTTTTATAACGTCAATGGGCTGTAAGCAAGATGCCTCCACAATCCCCCCTAATGACCCTGAAATCGCTTTCATGTACAGAGGGATTGTTTTGTGATTTTGATGTTGATGTTGACTTTTCTCTGCCATTGATTCTTGAGGCAGTGCAACCGCTTATGGATTGATGCAAAAATGTGAATCCTCTTTCCCCTCGCAGCAAACCAGCCAAGCCAATGCACAGGTCAAAGTGGTCCGATTCGAACCTACAAAACCAGCGAAGGCAGCATGATGTATTATAAAATAGAACAAAACCCCTTTTGCTTACCCTCCATTTCACTTGAGTCTAAAATGCATAGGAATCCAAATTTTCCAGTCAGACCTCATAACAAGCAGGTGAAATGCATCAAATACTACGCTAGTACTGCACAGTTTCAAATAAAATAAGAATCTCAGATTCACAGGATTAATTACAAGAACTATCACAATCTATAACCAAGATTGCCCAAAAAAAAATTCCAAGATGAAGAATCATTTTATATAATATTAAACATTCAGACTTGGCAAAGAAACCGATTGAACATAGGAATGAATGATATTAATTAAATATTTAAGTTCCAAATCTGAAACAAAACAAAATCCCAAGAAAAATATGGAAATGAAGTCAGAAGAGAAACAGGAAAATTGCCCTCTTTTACCATGCCACCCCTTGATGGGTTGGTCATGCATTGGTCCACCCCCCTCTTCCTCCTCTCAAGTCTTGGTTTTCTCTTGGCATTTTAACAATTTCTGTCAAAGCCAAGTCTGACTTTAAAACCAGACAAGTAAAATGATGCACAACTAATACACAACTAGTTGGTAATCATGTTATAAAACATAAAACTAATTTTACCATACAAATAAACTCATGTAACTTTTTCTTTAATTTGATGTTTTTCTTTTCATAGTTTTTGTAAAATTAACATCTGTACTTTTTTCTTATTTTTGTAAATTATGCTCTCAAGTATCAGTTACTATTCAAACAGTTAACCATGATGAGTGGGCATGTCAAATATCAATCATTAATTAAAATCACACACTTGTATCAATGTAAAAAGAAGTGCTACATGTGAGGACTCGCAAATTTCTTATATTTTTTCTCAAAAATGCCTTTTTATTTGGAAATTATTATTTATTAAAGCCCTACCACCCAATCTTTCCACAATAAGTGCAAATAAACCTAGAAAGTAGGGTTTCACTTTTGGTTTCAAGATTGGAGCAAAATTAGGGTTTTCGCGATTTTTCGCCGGATGAATTTTCGGTACAGAGTAAGGATTAAATTTGGTGATTAAAAGTACCTTTTAAGTGAGAAATAATATGTGATTAGGAGCAATGATATAAAGTTAGTGAATGGAAAGTAAAAACCCTAGTACGTGCGATTTAAGGAAAAACGGCGCGAACCGACGGGTACCGCGCACTACCGATTGAACGCACCACTTGACCACCACTTTCTTACCATACAAGCTTATTGATATTTGAGCAAAATATCTTCTCAATTTCCAGCTAGCTTGACCGAAATTTGTGGCTAGAAATGCAAGAAAGAAAGAGAAAAAAATGAAAGGTGGTGGTGGCGACAAGTGTCGCCACCTAAGGGTTTCTTGACCAAGAGAGATGTTCTTCCTTTTTAGCCCAATTTTTGCTCATTTCTCTTCATTATTTCTGCCCATAGCCGAACTAAGAGAGAGAGAAAAGAAGAGCAAGAGAAACAAATTTCCTTCTTGATTTGCTTCAACCAAGTGAGAAAATCCAATTCTAAACCGATTAAAGTGTAGGTTGTGAGTTGGGAAGTTTGTGGAACTAAGAAATTTCAAAGGGGGTGAAGTATCACTCTTCCAAGCCTTGTCTTTGAGGTATAAAAATCTGACCATGATCCTTGTTCCTTTAAATTTTGGTTTAAGATGTTATTTAGATCATGTTTTAGCTTGATTACAAAATATGCCAGTTGTTGTGATGAATTTTGGATGATTTAAGCAAGTTAGGGTTTGATTAATTTCTGCCTAAACTTGATGTATGATTGATATATGTTGTATCCACGGTTATATAGGGGGTTTTGGTAGCAAGTGTAGCAAGAAATTAAGAAAACTATCATTGAAACTAAAAGATTCCAGATTTCTGGAAATTTTCACTCTATTCTGCCCGTTTTTGTTGCACCATGTTAGAGGCCGAATTGGGTTTGGCATAAAACATGAAAGTTGTAGAGAATGGTATTTTATAGGTGCCTACAAAATTTCAGCTCAATCGGAGCAACGTAGCCTGTGAAAAGACCAAAATACCCTCACTGTTTTAAGGTTTTTCCCAGTAGTCCGTTTGGTCAGTTTATCCAGTTTATCACGTTTATTCACTAGGATCCGTACTGATTTAGCTTTTTGCCAAAACATGAAAGTTTTAGTATTCTGTCTTAGCTTTTAAATGCCGCCAAGAACACCTTAATCGGACCTTGGTAACCTGAGTTATGACCATTCCAGTGCAGTACGGTTGATTAGCCGACTAGTTGGATTTTGGTTCTGTCAATTGCGGAATTTGACTAGGTTACATTGGAAACTGGACTGAGTGATCTTCATGAACATTGTAGCCCTGTGTCTTAGCTTCAAAATGGTATAAGTTGCACCTCAATCGGATAAGCGTAGCCTCGGATGTGTTATTTCCGCAACCGCACGTCAAATCTGTCTTTTGCTAGGTTACATTTCCGCACTTGTTATCACTTTGATTTCTGTTCTTATGTTGTTATGAGCCTATGGAACGGCTATTTACCAGAATCTATGATATGTATGACTTTGGGACTGGCTGAGGAAAAATAATGAAGCCAAAATGGCTGAAAAATTAGGTAAACACAAAGGGCGTGCTGTCCAAATTTTTGCTCGAGTGCTAGGTTTCTATTTGAACTTGTATACTTTTGATTGGCCAATACCATGACCGGCTTTCCATTTTAAAACATGATTTTTCATCCTTGGGTTCAAACAACCCTCTTCTTACTTGAAAGTCATCTTTACACGTTTTACTCCTAATTAGTCGGGTTTCTTTATTTCCCTTAAATGTTTTGCTCGATAAACTGTAATATGTTCTCTTGTTCAACCTTAGGTTTCATTGGTGACTAAGGGTAATATCCGGAATGATATTTTGCACGTTATTTTGCATAACTAGGTGAGTGTTCCTTGTTTGCTATATTTCCTTGACTTATTGGCTTGTTATTATTGATTGATAATGTGTTAAGTGCTTTCAATGATTGTTAAAACGAGTTTTCTAGGCGAGTGTGTACTTTATCGCACTCGACCTAAATAAATGTGAAATTTTCAATGATTAATGATTAAATGCTAGTTGCGCATGAATGTAAGCCGTTTGGCTGAATTGGGTCCTGCCTTTCGTTACCGATCGACTCGAGCCAGAAGCGGACTCGGTCGGGCGATATGGTGACCCTGGGTGAATTTGGTATACTCGAGTATTACCTTGTAGTCCGGCTACGTCCGGATGGGTGGAGTCCGGTCAACGTCCGGATGGGTGGAGTCCGGTCAATGTCCGGAAAGGGATGAATGAACGAACGAAGGCACGAGGGTTTTATTTCTCAAAAAGGAAATTTCAAATAATTGGAGGAATAAGGGGAAATGTCAGGGGAACGAACGAAAGAACGAATAGCTCCATGTGAGCCCGTATCCTTTTAATGAATGTTACTATTGCTTTCCATTGTAAATGTTTCTTGAATTATTGATACTCCATGTTTAATGTATTGAATTGATTGTTTGATTATCTGTTCGGAACCTCACTGAGCTTTTAGCTCACTCCTTTAGCTTTGTTTTCCTTAACAGGGGACGACGAGCAGGATGAGAGCATAGAGACTAGCCTTGTCTAGGTCTTTTGTTTCTTTTGTAATGGTTCTCGCCCTAGTGCTTGGCACGGGCTGGTTGTATAGTGAAGTGAGAACCTTTGTATATTTGATGGCTGTACTTCCTTTTGGGATGGCAATGTATATAAGTTCCGCTTTAAGTTTGGATCGCTGCCCTATTTATTCTTGTGATTTATTCCGATTTTAAATTGAGGGTTGTAGTGAACGACTGAGTCCCGGCGAGAGCTGGGCAGGCGACCCGCCGAACCCTGGGGTACGCCCTAGGGGGAGGTGGGGTCGTCACACTACATTTATTTGTGTGCGCACCTTTTCAATTGACTGTGCACTTTTTATTTGTTGATGTGCACATATATGTTACCATGTGTATTACTTGTCAACCATAGGATCTCACAACTTATTAGTCAGGCATAAGATCCCATAACAAGTATTTGCTTCCATTTAGTGTTGATTGTGATTACAACTTCTCTATCCTCATCCCACAAAAAAAATAAATTAAATTAACATCTTAAACTTTTACAGCAAGTTTATTTACTATATTTACCAGTAAAATGTGTCTACATCAACTAAATTGTCAGTAAAACTTTGATTACTATTCATTTCCGTCCAAATCATTCTTTTATTGTTCTTTGGTCTTTTAGCATATGAACTTAAAACTACTAATTGTATTTAGTAATAAACTAAGTGTGAACAAAAATCAAGTTGTTTAAACCATAAATATAAAAATCAAATGTGCACAAAATCTCGTCGCATAAGTGAACAATACCAGTGTTAGACATAAATAATATTAACTAGGTAACATGAAAATATAAACAAGTTTATTGTACATATAAAATTAAGGATCCATATAATGGGAGCAAGAAAGTTCACTTCATTTTCGTTCCTATTCGGGTTGGCTTTTATTCCAGAAAAAGCAAAACAGGGAGCCAATCCTACCATCAAAATCAACCACGCCATTGTCTAAACAACAGAATTTTATACTATAACAATTATTATTTTATTTAAAAAAATAATATTTTTTCTTACATGTATTGTTCCCATGCAAACAATTCACATGCATTATTACAAATTTTGATCAACACATGTATAATTTATCTAACAAACAGAGTAGGATCCACCCAATTTAAAGCTTATTGAAGATTCTACAGTTATCCAATATAAATGAAGCTCTAAAATTACTTCAGAAACCGAATTGTTACCATATTGCCATTTTACCCCATTTTACATATTGATCAAACAAAAAAATAATTTATGATTCATCTGACTTTCTTAGTATAGTGATCTAATCATCAGGCTAAAATTAATGGTAGATCATATTGTTGAAATTTGACAAGATAAAGGTAAGCGAACAAACAAATACAGGAAAACAAATGAAGAGGATCCTAATCACAAACAACCGATTCTTAATATTATTTAAGAATTATATATAGAACAGTAATTCCTCAACAAAAGCACCCGACCAATATTAAGAGAAGCATTTTCATGTTAACCATTTTCATGTTTTTAGGAATCACACAACCCTAGCTGTTAACCATTTTCATGCTCATATCTGTAATTGTTAAGAGTAACATTTGTTGTTCTTGTAGTATTTGTCTTATAAGATTTTTTGGTTCAGTGGTGACTTTATGTTTTACAAGGGGAAAGGACAAGGGGGAGGTTTTGACAGTCAATCAGGATTCTCAAGATTACACAACTAATGTTTCTGCTAAACACGTTGGCTCTCATAAGTTTCACGTTTAATTGAATATGGAGATATAACGGATAGGTATGATGATAGAGGTGTTACAATGTGAATTTTCCTACTTGAAATTGTTTAATAGGTAAATTTGATTTTGGACTTGTTCCAAATTTAAGAATGGTGTAATCGGAACCTCTTGGCATCTTCAAAACATGGACTGCCCCCCTCTTCTTTAATTTTTTTCCCCTTTTCTGCATAGTATTTTTCTTAGTCTCAAAAATGATGCTTAACTAACACAAGGCTTTCTTTCATGTTCTGTTTTTAAATTTTTTCTTATTCATTTCTTAAAACAAATAGTTGATAACATTAGCGATTTAGCAAAATATGGCAGCACCCAATTTGCAGCAATACACTATTTATTTTCTATTTTCTAATCCATTTTATTTGCTTTCGTCTATTCATTAAAAATTATCTACAAATCTGAAATCAAAGACTAGTTCAGAAATAGGGCGGACTGATCCAAAAGTTACTTAGTTGTTAAATAAAACTAGAAGAACATTGTAGATTCAATCATTCATCGACAAATTATACTAATTAAAGTGCTAATTCAAAAGTACAAGTCAATACTGCACAAAAATGTTAGCAGACGTACTTCATGCACAAATTATATCGTTTTATAACTACAGAGGTGTCAATCTAGTTTCTTCATTCGAAAAATTGACTCATCAACATGAAAAAGAGAACTATATTACACACATTGTTTTCTAAATTTGCAATGGTCCTTATATTCCAAAAATTTTAATATTGAAAAATAAAATATTCAAAAGCTATAAATCATTAAAAATATTGAAAATCTAAACTTTTTTCATGAATATAATTGTACTTAAGCGATTTAACAAATTACCAAAGGTTGGATGTCTGCAATGGAAATTGAATCAACTTATGTGTTTTGAATACTTTTGAGCCTATGTCGCACTTAGCTAGTGGTGGAGATAACTAAGGTTGAGACACCAAAAGCAAGATGAATGTATGAAGATTGTATACATATGTAATCTATATCTGTTTCATACTCTTTGATTCTAAATTCATACTTTATATGTATTTAAAAGCACATAAGGTGAGAATTAGCTTCTGACCGTACTCTAAATGCTCATTGCATGTACAAAACTTGATTTAAATTCAAACTTTTTGGTTCAAAACTAATATGCATAATTCTATACGTTTATGAAGCTGTTTTATAGACAACAGGTCAGAAATTCTCTTTCCTTCTATAATTATATAAGAGAGTTTTTTAACATAAATGGGTAATTAAACCTTTAGAGGCCAAGGACATTAATATCTTATTGGTGACTAATGTGTCAATTTTATACCTATGCTGGGTGTATATTTTTCATCCCCTGCATATATGTGCATAACAGATGTTTACATGTACACATGATAAGGGGACATGGATGTTATTTCATTTGAATACTACTGAATATTGAATTTGGAAATGGTCAACCAATTAACTAGTCATATGTTCTGTTAGAATGATGCTTATTAGATGCCATATAAGTCAAAGAACTATAGAACTAACATAAGGAACTCAAACCCCAAATTCAGTTTAATACTCATTAACAAAACCTTGTCTTTAGAATTGTAACAAAAGTCTTGGATATGAAGTATGAACAACACTTTTGTCTTAATGACCAAAAGAAAAATACTTTTCATTTGGAAACAGAAGTTAAAATTATTGGTTTTTCAAATTAAACCCGAAATTATAAAATACAACTAATCATCGATCAAACTCGTAATGCTCAAAAATCACAGAACAAATAAGCTTGCTGGGTCGCATTAATCACAGAGTCATTTGAACCATTTTGACAGACAACCAAATCCATGTACATTTAAGTTAAAATTCCAATTACTAGTTATTCCAATGTCCTAAATATTTTCATCTATTACCCAACCACAGCTTAACTAAGTTTTAATTAGTAGAAAAGTAAATTGAAGATTGCAAATGTTTTGGACCAATCTCAGGAAAGCTTAAAGCAGTGCAGAAACTTCGAACTGCAGAGAAAAATTCAAGGACCGATAAATGGTGACAATGCTTTTCTTCCATCTTTATTTCTTTCAACTTTCTTTTGCGCACGCGCATGTGTTTGTGTGTGTGTTTTTTTTTGTCCTTATTACTTTTCCATCTTTATTAAGCTTTGCTTAGAATCTAGAAAAGTGAGGAAATGTTAGTCAATTTGTGTGTCTAATCTGTAGGAAAGTTCAAATTGGAACTAATAATACACAAAAGTTGCAATAACCACAAATAACTCACTTTCCCGCATAGCTTTCCCTCTATTCAAACAGGCCTTCACTGGAGCAAGAATCATAAAATGAGCCACGTTGAGGATGATGGGGAGCCAAAAGTAAACCGCAATTACAAAAGGATAAATCCAAAGAGAGTGCTAAAGCAAATGAAAATTCATCACCATCAAAAGCTCAGCAAGATTCAGAAGTCATTCCTTACTATAAACTCTATTCATGTGCAGACACCATTGATATCATTTTCATTACAATAGAAATAATTGTCTGCAATGCTGAGGGTCTAGTTCTGGCATTCAGGACTCGTCTATGGTGTCAGCCCATTAATAGATGTTATTCATGAAAAGCCTAACAGATGAAAAGGTTTAATGAAGAAACAAAAAACCGAGAAGTTATTGGTAATATGCCATTAGACATGCGAGACTATCAATGCAGCCAAAGGTCACAGGTCAGTTTTAGGCCTATTAAGATTTGCCAACTTTTGTTTTCCATGAGAATTTTTAGCTTCTTTTCCTCCTCATGGATGCTCATATCTTCAAAAATCCAATTTATAAATTTTTAAACAAGGTCTCGGCTCTTTCTTCTTCCTCAAAAGGGTTGAAAATTCAAATCTTGAGCTAAAACCAGACACACTTAGGCACATTATCTGTTTTAATTGATGGGAAATTATAGCAAACAGAAGATCTTAAGTCAATAATATGTTTTCCTATCTTCTATTTTATGACGCTTAATGTAGCATGGCTGCAGCATAATGAAGCTTTTACAGTTATCATCAAAAATTCTTTTCAATGTGGCTTCATGTTCATGGTATAATTTTCTCTGCTACTTAAGTCACTTTGAGGATGTAAATTTTTCACAGAACATAACATTGTTGTTTTATCGAAGATCTTTCAAAGTGGGCAATTTCCTAAGAATAATGACATTCTGTTTCAGTCACACCTTTTAACAAGTAGGTTATATGCATGAGCAAATCCTACATTAGTAACTCACCATTTCAAACAAAGCAAACAATCCCGGATTTACATAATTAATCACTGGAACTTCAACAATCCATAACCAAGAATTGAACCAAAAAGAAAATCCAAGAGAAAGAAAAAGAATCACTTCAGATCATACTAAACATTGAAACTGAGTAAAGATGTTGATAGGACGTAGGACTGATGACATTGACGGAAAATTAAAACACAAAATCTGAAACAAAAGAAAAATTCAAGAGAAATCTTGTGCAGAAGGCAGAAGAGAAAAGAGAAAAGTGTGCACCTGCAGTTCAGCTGATGGCGATGAACACTGCAAAACGAAGGTTCTGGGGATTTATATATTTCGTCCGTCGGTGGGTCGGCGGCCCGTCGCTCACCAACCCTTCCCTTTTCCTCTCCAGATTCAAAGGCTGCGTCTTGGCATCGTCACATGTTCTGTCAAAGCCAGCTCAGACTTTACAGCCACACGATTAATAGAAATGCTCTTTGGATTCATCAGTTTTTCAAAAATTAATTTTTTAAATATTATAAAAAATTTTGAAAAACACTATAAAAAATAATTTAAATTTTTTAATATTTAAAAATATCTTAAAATATATTCTAAAAATTCTTTTATTCTTCTATTCTTAAATATCACAAAATATTTTTAAAAAAATTTTAAAATATACTCTAAAAACTATGATACAGTAAAATTTTTCAAAAATACTCCTAAACAGCTAATTCAAATGGAATATATTTAAAGATTTGACTAATGGATGCTAAATGGTCAAAAATATTTTAGATATTAATTTAAGAAATAAAAAAAAGGAAGAGAAGTCAATTTGGAAATGATCAAAGTGCAAGGAAGACAAATAGATGATTTTCGGAGGAGGCAAGTTAATTTGGAAATTGTCTAAATTCAACAAGCACAAATATGATTGGTGCATCAACATGCTAAAATAGGTTTATATTTAGGATCCGTTTTTAGTTGCGATAACTCATTCAAAAGTACTTGTCTAATAGAGATTTTAATAAAAATACTTATTAACTATTTAAGTGTTTTTAAATATATTGTTTGGAGACATAGTTCAATAAGTGATTATTGTATTAGACAATATATAATTTGAAAATTTTTAAATGTATTTATCTCTTTATTTAGTTTATAATTAGGATAAAATGATTAAATTTAATGTTTTAGTTTTAAAATTACAAAATATACTTTAAAAACACCAAATTTGAGCTTTTGATATTAGTGCATTTCACGTAAAAAAAACTCTACTCCCAATATTATGAGATAATGTTTACCACAACAGTTTAAAAGTATTTTTAACATCTAAAAGTGTATTTTTATCAAAAGCACAGCAATCCCAAACGGAGCTTTAAGTGTATTAGCGTTTGCCCACTAAATACCAAATAGGAAAAGTTTGCCCATTGAGTATGGGATAGGAAAATCCAAATATAAAAGTTTCTATAGCTAACAATGAAGTCCGAATTTCTTTTTTTCACTTTTCATAGTTTTGTTTAACATTTATATTTGAACTTTTTATTTTTGTGAAAAATCAATTTTTATAAAAAAAATTACACATAAGTGCTAACCTTTTTTTTGCCTTTTTTGTTGTCAAAACACGCAAAACAGCAGTAGATATATTGCTTAACACAAATCTTTCATGTAAGCAAAAAATTCTCACTTTGAGAGCACTCACTCTACTATAGAGAGATAAATCTCCCTTGTGGGCGTACGGAACCTTTTCAAAATTTTCAAAATTTCTAAAGGGAAAATCGTTCAAAACGTTTCTCACATTTTTTAAAATGATTTTTTTCATCCATCATTTTTAAGAATGTGCTTTTACATCCCTTACAAATTCACATTGATTAAATTTACTCCCTATCTAGATTTACGACTAGTTTTTTATCGGAATCTACCACATGCCTAGCACGTGATCATTTTTGAAGGGTAAAATCAACAAATCAAAATTTACATAATCCAATCCATAGTCCCTAACATTTCAAAAAATGAATTATTTTGTCCCTTGCATTTTACAAAATGAATTGTTTCGTCCCCTACATTTTACAAAATAAATTTTTCATCCCTCATATTTTACCAAATAAATTTTTTCATCCCTCATTGATTATGTATACGAATAAATTTTTTAAAAATTAATATTTATTTATTTATTTATTTATTTGATTTCACTTGAACAATATGAATAGCATGTAATATATCTCTATTTGATTTTGTCTGAACGTACTGTTCAGCTGAAATTAAAATAGATATTTATAGGGGATTAAAAAAATTATTAGTTTTTCACTCATGTTCATTCCTTTTATTTAAAATTGAAAACAAAGAAAACATTTAATTCTAAACATTATCAAGCATTTATATTGAATTAAATTTGGACAGAAAAATAAACAAAGGAAAAGTATGACAAAAAAAGTAAGTGATTGACACTTTCAAATTTTAAGATAATCATAAGACAAGAAATTCAACGGTTGGTTTTAAAGGTAGCGAATGAAAGTTTCAGATTTAAACTGTAATTTGTTAGCATAATTATAGAATTCAAATTAACACCGATTAATTAAATGGTCTTATTACATAACTTAATAAATGAATTATTACCAAAATGGAACAGACTACAAATATTGAATAGATTCACATGGTGAAATCAAATATATATATATGGGTTTAAAATAAAATTGTTAGATTTAAACCTATGTATATATCTATTGAATAGCATATGTACAACTACAATTAGTCTGTTTAGGTGAAATCAAATAGAGATATATTACATGCTATTTGTACTGTTTAGGTGAAATCAAATAGATATATACATGGATATAAAAAAAAAACTATTCGTACACATAGTCAATAAAAAGTGAAAAAATTCATTTTGTAAAATGTGAGGGATGAAAAAATTTATTTTGTGAAATGTGAGGGACCAAACAATTCATTTTGTGAAATGTAAGGGACTATAGATGGATTACGTAAATTTTGATTTGACAATTTTGCCTCTAAAAAATGATCACATACAAGGCACGTGATGAATTCCGGTCAAAAACTAGCCGAAAATTTAGGTAGGAATCAAATTTGACCAATGTAAATTTGTCTGGGACATAAAATTATACTTTTAAAAGTGAGAGACAAAAAAATCATTTTACAAAATATGAGGAACGTTTTGAATGATTCTTCCATTTCTAAACCTCCAAAAGTTTCAAATTCCAAAGTTTCATCATGGTTAGGTCTAGGAAACTCTGAGAAAATATTTTATCATTTGAGCTTAACCCACTTATTGATATGCTTTCATGGCATAATTCTTTCAATTATTGGATCTGAGACTTTAAGAAGTGAAGTACCATGGGCAGGGCAACTTAGTTTGTGTTTTTCCTTTCCCTTTTAGTCTAGTTTTTTTCGTTTTTGTCTAGTCTTCCATTTGATATTCCATAGCTTTAGTTCAGTTTCTAACCTTCCGGGAAATCCGTTCTATAACAATTTAAATCAGATGGCCGATGACTAGGGATGGGGCATTGTAAATAGTCTCTAGTGATTTTTTTCTCTGTCCTGTTTTTCACCACGCAGTTCTACCTAGATAATCTCCTAAGGAATATCATTTAGACGATGGAGAACTTGGAAAAGATAATGCAAAAAATCTCGCTATTCAACAAAGAATACAGTGGAGTGAGCCTTGAAGTGGGAGAGGTCACTAAAGGGGTAGAAGAATGTAACCAAAGCTTGACAGGGAAAATTTGGGGATAAAAGATAGCAAATGTGGCTAGAATAAAGAGTTTTGCAACCAATATGTGGCATCAACCAAAGAACCTGAGGGTCACAGAAATCAAAGCAAATATGTTCTAATTTTTTTTTTTTACTAGTAAGTCAGAAATGGCAAGGGCAATAAGTGGAAAGCCATGCATGATATATGATAGGCAACCGTTGGTTCTACAAAAATGGAGGGAAAGTTTGAATGATGACGAAAAAGCTTTTAGCAAAACCTAATATGGGATCTAGAATTTGCCGCTACATTGGATTACAAAGGAGGCAGGGAGGAAAATTGGAAGCATCTTCTCAGGAGTAAAAGAGATAATCATTCCGGGCACCGGGAGGGGGGGACGGGGAGGGAGTAAAGAGGGGAGACATGTTAGAATCCTTGCTGAAATTGACTTAAACATGGCTTTACTATGGCGAACCACAATTAAATCTAATGGTAAAATGAGATGGGTGGATTTTAAATATGAGAAAGGCCCTGATTTCTACTTTTGTTGTGGAAAACTTGGTCATAATTAGAAAAATTGCAACATTAAAGGAACAAAGATGAACTGCATGACACAATTTGGAAATTATATGAGGACAAGTTTCCCTAGAAGTCCGAATAGGAAAAATTAGAATGGGAAAGAATATAACCATGAAGAGAAGCAAACGAATAAAAACCAAGATAATAAAGGAGAGAAAAGATTCAAGCAAAACTTATTCCTAACTTACATAGAAGGATTTCATAGGACTAATGATGGGGGAAATGGGACTTAAAGACTATGAAGGAACAAATGAACAGGGAATCATAAAGATAATTAAAGGTGATTAGATAACTAAAGAAGATGAGGATAATAGCAATAGGAAAGGGGCCACAACCAGTGCAAGTGAGATTAAGAATAAGACCGAAGGGAGAAAAAAATAGTATAATTGAACACGCTATAGATACAAATAAGAATGAGGACAGTAGTGTCAAAAGAGTTAATAAACTATAGAATCTAGATCATGATTTAATGTGGATAGAGGGGAACCAGGGATTGGAAACTGTCATGGGAACTGATGGAACTCCAAGAAACAAGGTAAATAATGTGATAGGTGTGGAGATAGGAAAAAGTAGGAAGGAAAGGCATATAAGTAATACAAAAAATAGGAGATGGGTCAAAAAATAATACTAGTTGTAAAAGGCTAGTGTAGGAAGTAGAAAGAAGGAGACCATTGCAGGATATCACTAACCTGTGAGAGAGGGGGAAACCTAGTAAGAGAAAAGTCAATCTAATTGATGAACAAGATGATAGAATGAGAGAGGAGAAAAGGTATCTAAAAAAGTACAAAACTGCTGATTTGTGTGATACTATTACGGAGTTGATTTAGGTGGTGGAACTCCATCTTAATGGGGATTCAATTCTCAATGAGAGTTTTTGTGTGAAATTATTTAAGTGTTGGGAGCCCCTTGACAATTTTCCATCTCAAAGAGGCTATGAAACTCCACTTCCCTCTTTTAGTGTTCTTTTTTGAGACAAAAAAAAAAGAAAATTATGAATAAGGTGAAACAATTGATTAAATTTGATAATTTGTTTGTTGTTGATCCTATGGGACTATTGGGGTTCCAGCAGTTTTTTGGAACAATAATCTTACTATGAAGAAGGTCCTATTTACTAGTTTTACCATTGAACTGCTTCTTGTTGATCTTAAATGTAAAGTTGTTTGGTGGTACATATGTGTGTATACTAGTGCAAATGATCAAATGAGGAGTGAACAGTTTAAGGTTTTAACAAGAAGGAAACACCTTTAGGGAGAATATTGGGCAATAATAGGGGATATGGGCGACATTATTTCAAATAAGGAAAAATGGGAGAGATGGAGGGGGAGATATGAGGATAGTTTTAAAGATTTTAGAAATTTTATCAATACTAATGAACTCATAGACATTGGATCAGAAGAAGTTCCTTGTACTTGGTGTAATAACTGGGACAAAGAGGAGGAAATCAAAGAGAGATTAGATAGAGTCCTGGGGTTCAAAAATTGGTTTGCTAAATTTAACAAAGCTATCAATTGTTACATCACTAATGAAGCCTCTGATCATTGCATACTATTGTTAGATACTAATCTAGAGGGTAAAAATGAAAAAAAAAAAGATTCATATTTGATAGCAAAATAGCTCATGCATGAAGATGTAGAAAAAGTGGTTAAGCAAAGTTAGGAAGCTAATCAAAAGGGGTCCAGACTTTTTAAAATCCACTTAAAAATTAAAAATTGTAGAATGGCCCTTTTGAATTGGAACAAAACTTTGAATAGTAATATAGGTAAATTGATAAATCAAATCAAAAAGGAGATAAGGGATATGAATAAGGGAAATACTCCTGGAAAGAGGATCAAGTTGATTGGGCCATATAGAAGAAGCCTACAAGATGGAAGAGTTGCATAGGAGTCAAAAAGTCATAATTAAATGATTAAAAGAAGAAGACAAAAATACAAGTTACTTTCATGCCACAGTTGTAAATAAGAGGAAAAAGAACAAGATCAAAGCTCTAATGAACAGTGAGGGAAATTGGTGCAAAGATGAAGAGGAAATGAGTGATGCAGTTACTGAATATTTCCAATAGATCTTCACATTAAGAAAACTAGAGGAGTTCTCTAGTATTTCGAATGGTATCCCATAGTGCATTATAGAGGAAATTAACATCAAGCTAATAGGACTAGTGGTAGAGCAAGAAATCAAAGATGTACTATTTTCCATGCACCCAAACATGTCACCAAGACCAAATGGTATGTCCCCTATCTTTTTTCAAAAATTTTGGCATGTGGTTAAAACTGATTTGATTAGTGCTATATTCATAGTTTCTTCAATCTAGTTACCTTCTAAAATCTATAAATAAGACTCTCATTAGTTTAATCCCAAAGATTGACTCACCTCGTTTAGACCAATATGCCTTTGCAACATCACTTATAAAATCATTTCAAAAATCTTGGTTAATAGGTTAAAAAAACTCAATGCTTGCATTAGCCCAACTCAATTTGCTTTTGTTCCTAGGATGCAAATATTTGACAATGATCTTGTTGCCCATGAGTATATTCATTTTTTAAATAACAAAAGATTTGATAAAGATGGATTTATAGCCATTAAATTGGGTGTATCTAAAGCTTATGATAGGCTAGAGTGGATGCTATTGACTAATGTTATGCAAAAATTGGGTTTCTGCTCTCAATGGGTTAATTGGGTCATGGAATGCATTCCTAGTGTTTCCTATTCTGTTAATATAAATGGCAAGAAGAGGGGGATACATTAGACCAGCCAAAAGTATTAGGCAAGGAGACCCCTTATCTCCTTACTTTTTCCTAGTTTGTGCTGAAGGCTTCTCCTCATTGCTAAACAGAACCATGGAACAAATGAGCTTCTCCTCATTGTGTTATACGGGGTTATGGTTATCGAAAATGGGTAAAATGTTTGGACTTGATATTGGAAATGTTTTTTATGATTGGAGTTGTCAAAATTTGGGTTTGCTTGCAGGGAGTTTTGTCCAATTATATGAAGAAACTCTATCAAATTTTTTTCAAAATCTTGTCCACAATTACAATTTTATCCCCAAAAATTTTTCAAAAATTTTTGAAAAATTTTTGGTTTGGTCCAAAAATGCAAAAGTTCAAACCATTAGTATTTAATTTCCCTTTTTGAAATAAATATATATAACTTGAAAATTTCAATTTCATATTTGGCTTGGAAAAAATTATTGTGATTAGGATTTTTGCATGTTTAGAAAGTATATCTAGCAAAATAGGGAAAATTAAATTTTTGCTTGTTGAATTAGATTTCTTGCTTTATTTAATTTTACAAGTAAATGATTGATATAGTTGATAAAGTTATCCTCTTCCTATGTTTATTTTATTGAGGGATAAAAAAAGAGAGAAAATAAAGAATCATTCTACTCTGATGATTTAGGTATTGAGTAATCAAGGGTTAGTATCTACCAATGTTAACTTTCACATAAAAAGATATTTGAATTAAGAGTATGCAAAATAACTCGAATAAGTGAAGTGTTGAGTTTCGAAGAATCTTCATCTAAAAATGTCAATCTTCATATTAAAAAATATTTTCACAATTTCATGAAGCTAGTAAAAAAAAGAGAGAGAGAAAATAAATCCCCCTTTAAAGTATTATTTGAAGAAAAGTAATATGGAAGAGAAAGAGAAAAAACTATATGATTTGTTTACTTTGTGCAATTCAGTTAGGCTGAAATATTAAATTTGATGTATTAAAATTAGAGTATAATTATCTCTCTTTTACGTGACATTATGAGTATTTAAGATAAATTGAATGATTGCATAATGATGGTTTACCAAGTCTTGAGAGGAATTGAATTTTTAGGTTCCAAATAATTTATTTCAAGCATTTGAATTATTGTTGGTTGATTTTTCCTATTCTTTGAGGACAAGCAATGACTTAAGTGTGAGGGAATTTGATAAGAGATTATTTTGCATATTTTAAAGTGTATTTATTTGCTTACTTTTCGTGTAAAATTAGGATTTTTTGGGATGAAACTTGCTCTATAAACTATTATTTTTATAAGTTCCATTGTATAACCAAATATTGCATTTAAGCAATTTAATGTGCAAAACTTGTTACTTTTGTAGGTTTTAATCAATTCAGATGGAGAATAATTCAAGTTACATATATGATGAGATTCAAAGATGAATTGGAAAGGATTAACTGAACAAAAGCAATTTTTTGAGCAAGAAACGCTACCCTATAATGCTAGTGAAGTCAAGTTACACTCCACATTTCCAGCTAAAGTAGAAAAACAAATGATACAAGGAAGCCCGCCTTACCCCGCCTAACCTTTTGTCCAGTCTTTTTCATAAATTTTCCAGCTCATTTCCAACATAAATTTCAGTTGTGACTGCTCAAGAAACCATAGAGGAGTGTGAAAGAAGTTTTATGTCATCTCAAAGAAGACTTTTTGATCTCTTTAACACCTATATAATGCAAGATCAAAGAAGAAAAAAAGGGAGTTTTAGTTTCTCATAGGAACATTAGAGAGAAAATAGTGAGGTTTTTTAAGTAGCAAGAAAGAGTCTTTGCATTGGAACTTGAAGAACAAGTGTAAAAGTGAAACTTGAAGAGTTTGATTCATCCTTTGAATAAGATTTCTTCTACTTTTACTCTTTACTTCCTTGTTTTATTCATGTTCTTGTGTAAAAGTTTCATGAGATCTAACATGCTTGATTTTATGTCTAGCTAATCTCTTTGTATTCAAGGGTAAAGATGAACTTATAATTTCTTGAATATATGATAACTTGAGTTGATTCTTGACTATCTTATGAACTTGTTAGCTCATATATTTGTATGTCATATTTGTAGTTGATTAATCACCAACTATAAATCATCCAAGCATGTGTTAGTGCATTTAACTTGTCTTGCATGTGTAGTTCAAGATAATGACCTCTAGATTACATCTTCACATTAGTAGGAGATGGATTTAGATGGATTGAGACTTGTAACTTCATTGAGTTTTATGACCTTGTGCTAAGTAATTTATCATTCAAATAGATAAAGATTTAGTATAAGCATATTTATTTAATTGTGAAAGAAATATACAAATGAATTTGGAAGCTGCTTCCTTAACAAGTCACGAGTTAATAGTCTAATCAACCAAGTTAATCATGATTTCTTAAACTGTATAGGATTCACAAACCCTAGGATAATCTTTCAACTACTTGAAACCTTACTTGACCATCACTTTAATTAGTTAAATTATAGTATTATCTACTTTGGAACTTTTGATTGTTTAAATAATAAAGTAAGTTTAAAAGCCTTAGTAATTAATCAATTTCCTGTGGGATCGAGTCTAATTATCACTATTTCGTTTTACCCATATACTTACGAAAAATGAAGCTAATTGGGTTTAATTTGATTGATAATCAGGAATTTATAACTTGAAATCCTAAACTAACTTGTAGATAAAATTTTATATCTAAAGCAAGTTTGAAAGAGTCAAAACTCTAAAATTTTGTCTTTCAGGCAAAAACAAAAAGAAAAGAAAACTGGGCCATGCTTAACCCAGCGCAGGGGGAGCAAATCTACCAGTTTGCACTAAATTGACCCAACTCAACTTTCCTTTTATGCGCGCGAACCCACCACAAGCCTAACAAATGCTAAGTATTATAAATTGATTGAAACTCTCTTTGGTTTTCCAATATGGGATTAAATATGTTGAAATACAAAACTATTTACATCAGTCTCCCACCTATTTCAAAAAATTTTGGACAAAAGAGTAAAGATTTTCTGGATTTGTTTGGGCTTAATGCAATTAGTTTGGTATCTTTTAGACTATGAATTAAACTTAGATTGATAAAACAGTACTTCAGAATTATTAGTGAAATATAAATTTCTATGAGCCAACAACTTATGTTGTATGACAAAGATTTTATCAATCATATTGCAACCCACAATTTACTGTTCAACGCGAATTTGTGCATTTAGGCCATGTGCCTGCCTGATTATTCATGAAAGTTATAAAGATTCGGCCAAGAAATCTTATAAGAACGACCTTATTCCACTCTCAAATAGGTGAATTCATCAAGTATATACTGTTTTAAATACACCACCCTAAAGGAATATGAATTCATTAAAAGTTTTAAAATCAATCTCACAATTATTAGCAATCAAAGCATTCATCTCAGAAGGGACTTAAATTTTACAGTCAATATTGAGCTGTTATTATCCATGTGAACCTATTTCATGGAATCTCTAATCACATAGGTTGGTTACCATCTCTACTGACAACTTATTGACTTAAGTTCCATTTCCCTTGTAGTTTGAAGAACTAATTTTCTTTTCTACAAGTTTAGTTAAAGGATCGGCCAAGTTCAACTCTGATTTCACATAATCAATGCATCTCTAAATAGCTGCTTTGCGATACCATGTCTCAATTTCATGTGACAACTTTTATAATTATAGGAATTTTTTTTGGCAATAGCAATCGGTACTTGACAATCATAGTATATGGACACATAGGCAATAGATCCTTAGTGAAGAAAATTAGCTCAGGAATTTCTCAGCCAATCTGTCGCAGAACTTGTCAATTCCAGAATTATAAACTCTAATTCCATAGTTGATCTTGCAATGATTGTCTGTAGGCTAATTTCTATGCTATTGAACCACCATCAAGGGTGAATACATAACCACTAGTAAATTTTGTCTCATTAGGATTAGAGATCCAATTAGCATCAGTATTGGAACTAACATTTCTTCTATAGAGCTATCTAGCCTTGAAAAATCAATTGGAAAAAATTCACAAACATGACTACTTATTACTTGATCATCTCTAAGAATCCTTCTAAAGCTGGGAAGGGCGATGATTGTTCATCATCTCTGGGAAGAGAATCAAGTGTGGAAGTACGAGGACTCGAAAAAAAATTTATTTTATATTTTATATTTTATTTTATTTCTTTGAATGCGTTTTCTTTACTTTAAATTATTGCCTTAATTTTCTAGATATTTTTATAAGTGAGTCAAGTTTTTAAATTATTTTCCTTGTTTAAGTTAGTATAGGTTAAGTTCGTAATGCATTATGGAAGTAGGACCCACTAGTGAGGTGCGTGCGATAAATTTTTGAAGATTAGAAGGAGTTTTGTGCAATCGGAGATTATTTTATAAGGTCTTAAGGGATAATTAGAGGTTGGCTAGATATTTTAGCCTTTGGAAGACATAGAAATGAGGATTAACCATAGCAAACCACTTGTCACAAAAGTCATGGTCCTTTGACGTTTACTAAGACTTTCTTAACCCTTTAATCAACAAAAAAAATTGGCCAAAAATCCTATCACCTTTCATCTTCCTTTGGCTGAAATTTTGAGTGAGGAAAAGAGAGAAAAACTTTAACTTCCAACTTCCAATCTTGCTTGAATCTTGAGTTTTAACCATTAATCTTGCAAACTACTCCATAAAAGGTGACATCTAAGGAAGATTAAGGGTTTTGGTGGAGTGATTTGGAAAAAAGAAGCACTTGATTTTGTGAGGACCCGTATTTTTATTTTAATTTAGTCAATTTTATAATTATTTGCCTTAGTGTTATTTAATTTTACTATTTTTGCATGAATTTTTCTTAAATTAAGCTTTTATCGCGCGCGCATCGTAAGTTTCTCGAAAGTCGCACCAACACGACTAATTGGAGATTTGAAGATTTAATACTAAGTTAATATGTGTGAGCAATTGTAGTACTAGAGGAACTACCTTGGAGGGTTAGTAGTTAAGTGTATCAAACAAGAAAGAAAGTGGTAGTGCAAGGCACTATTGAGCTACTATTGAAAGTTGACTTTTGCACAAAACTTATGGCTAGCCTTTCTTCATTTTCCCTCCACAAAATCAAAACACAAACACTCCCTCACCATTTCTATCTCTCGGCTGAACCAAGGAAGAAAAGGGGGAAGAGAAAAGCTTCGTCTTTTGCTCCAATCTTGCTTGTTCTTCATCAACCAACCCACAAATCATTTGGATTCTCGCTCTAGCTTGAAGGAAGGTGCAACTTTGTGGTGTTTCTTGGTGAAGTAGTAGTGAAAAGGCTTGCATTTAACTAGGATTTAGAGCTTGAAGAGGTAATCACTTCATCCACCTTTAATCTTTCAAATTTCACCAAGTATAGAGGTTGAATTTCATGTGTTTGAAACCCTAATCAAGAATCTATGCTAGAGGACTTGAGGAACTTTTATTTCTTGCTTTGTGTCCTAGGCTAGTGGTCTTGAGGTGGCCTTTAGGTAGCTGACTTGAGGTCCTTTTACTTGATTGTTGTTGTTTATGTGATGAGGGACTTGATATGGGCTTGATAAGAGGAGAGGAAGTTGGCGAAAAACTCTTGAGAGAGCTGGCCGAAATTTCTGTTTTGTTGTCTTGCTTGGAGTTCAAATTTTTGTTGATTGTATGGCTGCTAAATTGCTTGTTATATGTTGTATTATGTGTATGGAAATTGGCTTTCAAAAATCACTTCAATTGGTTGCATAAAACTTGAGTTTTGTGAAAGGTAGTAATCTGGAAATTTGCTGCCAGGGCAGCCGAACAGTAGTTCTTTGTTTGAGCATAAATCTTTGCACAAAAGTCAAAATCGAGTGTTGTTTGTGGCATTTGAAACTAGACATCAAGGGTTTTCAAACGGTGTAAAATTCCCCTGCTGATTCGTTTTGAGTGAGCCGTAGCAAATCGGCAAAGTGGACTGACCTGTTTTACCTGTTTATCCGAGAGAAATTGGGAAACTGTATCTTGTGGCTCAATTTCATCTCACTTGTGATAGGAGTTTGAAAATGATGTCTTCTAATGATTTAAATAATTTTGAATCTATTTTCTAATGCCATAAATCATTCTCAATTTGGACTTTTGTAGAGTTAGATATGGTCTGATTTCAAAACTACGTCAAAGCTGAAAACTGGAAAATTGTTGAACAGGCTGTGAAATCCAGCCATCTTCAAACTGTTGTATCTTGTTGTTCAAAAATTCAAATTCAGTTCCGCTTGTTGTGTTTGAAACTTTACTTGAAACTCTTGCTGTGTTATAAATTTCAAAGGTTAATTCAACAATTTTGAATTTTGTCGAATTTCCAAACTTTGCTGAAAAACAAGAACTAATTTTGCCTTGTCTTCATGAAACAGCAACTTTGAGCGGAGATTTGAATGGTTTATGGTTGGAATCTGGGAAAAATGTATTCTGGAAAGTTTTAGTACTATAAATCTAGTTTTGAACGGCATAAAGCTTTCAATTTTTAGATTTACCAAACTCAAGATCTGATTTTCCAAGTTTTGTCATGTAAAGCTGAAATTTTTTGATTTCTTAAGAAATGAACTTTTATGAACTTTCCCCTTTCTTTTGAGATTGATAGTCCATTTTAAACTTAATTTCATGGATAATACAAGTTTCCCTTGTGACTTTAAATTTTCATTTTTGAATCTTGATTTTCAATAGATTAAAGCTCTTTTGAGACGTTGTCCTAAGTTTAAACAAATGCATTTTCTTTCTTGAATGTTAAATAGTCTAGAGTTTATGTGAGTGATAGTTGGTCACTATTTTCTCAGGTACTCAAGGGGGTTTCGAAGGGGATCCCGGTACGGACAATTGAAGGACCTTAATTGCTCACTTACTTTTGACTTGGTGAGTGTCAAATGCATGAATTGTTGTATCTAATTGATTGATCTTGCTTATATACGTGAACATGACTTGACGAGGTGAGTGTGTACTTTATCGCACTCGCTCTTCTTTACTTGACTTGTTACTTGACTTATTTGAACTTGACTTGTATTGAACTTGAACTTGAATGTCGTTTGGAGTGAACCTCGTCGACAAATTATACTTGTACTTGTGGGGACGCCTAAAACTCATTGGCTAACTTTGCGACTCGAGCCAACATGGGCTTGGTCGAGAAGCTTGGTGAACCATGAGAAAAATATCAAAGCTTGATCTTTTGAGATCTTGCTTAGCATACTCGAGTAGTATTGCCTTTTCTATTTGACGTGCGGGCCTGGTAGGGAGTGTAACGGTGGACGGAATTTGGTGAAAGTGGAGTGTACAAATTTGGTACTTGCTCGATTGACGGAGAGTCAACGTGGGATATTTGGATCAAGGCCTTGGCCAAGCTGTGTGGAGTTAGTTCCTGAAAGTTTCCGTATCCTTATTGATTGTGTTTTATTTTCCCTTATGAATAACTTGAATTTTATGGCCATTCCTTTTGTATAAGCCTTATTGCTACTTGAACTTATTTGTTTGCATGCTTTTCTTGGCCTCATTGAGTGTTAGCTCACCCCCGTAGTTTGTTTTCCTTAACAGGAGCTCGGATGGAAAGATTTTTGGAGAAACTGACTTGATTACCTTTTGATTGGAATTTGGATGTAAATGTTTAGTCAACTTTGGAAGGTTGTATTTTGGAGTAAATTTGATGTACCTTTTGAGAAATTTGTGATATAAGACTTGAATGATTATATAAGGAAGCGACTTTTCTTTATTTTGATTTTATTATTGGTTGATTACCTTTAAATTTAAATTTGACTCGTATTGAGCCCTGCGCGAGAGTTAGGCAAGAGGCCCGCCGATACCCTAGGGTTCGCCCTAAGGAGAAGTGGAGTCGTCACAGTTGGTTTCAAATCCTAGGTTTAGAGATTTATTTGGGAGATGTTTTAGAGGCTTTACTCTTGAAAATAGAAATAAGATAACTTAGTTATGCCTTAAGTTGATGTTTGAGTGAATTAATGACTTTAACTTTCTAACCTCGAGTTTTGTGGTTGTTTTGTAGGAATGGAGAACGGTAATGGAGGTCAGGCGGCTAATGGTAACGGAGATGCTAACGGTCATGTGGAACCTCTTAGGTCTATTCGATATCAAGTACTTGGTGGAGGATCTCGTGTCTGATACTCACATTTTTCTAGGTTTCCTCGTTGTCCCTGTAGGGAGATGCATGCTTACCCTAATGATCTAGTGCTGCTGTCTATTGATGATGAGCGCCGACAGCTATTGATTTCTAATAGGGCACTACTTGAGCAGGTTGAGGAGCTGAGGGCTATAGTGGAGGCCCAGGGTGCTAGGATCTTAGAGCTTGAGGGGACAGTGATTGATGAGCAGGTTGTGGCCGCTCGTGACCAGGTTCAGAGGACTAGGGCTTGACTGGTTAGAGTAGTCGAGGAGGTCAAGGAGCGGGCCGCTGGAATTTTAGCTGACACCACCATGCTGATTGATGAAGTGGTAGACGGAGTCGAGAGCTCGACTCATGAGGGCACTTCTGAGGAGGAACCTTTTGAGGAGGATCCAGAGGAAGAGGTTCAGACTAGCGGTTCTGCTGCGAACTAGGCTAGGAATGTTGAACCTTTTGACTCTTTTGTAATTGGGATTAGTTGAGGTGGTGCTGGTTCAAAGGCCTTTGTATTTTCCTTAACTGTGCGGCCTATCTTTTGAAGCACTTGAATTTACTCTTGATGTGCCCGACTTTATTGAACTATGACTCCTAATCTATGCCATGGATTATATTTATATGCGACCATTTTGGTCTCTCCCTTATTTATTTTCGTCTTGCATGATTAAAGTATCATTTTTACGTTACTTATGTATATTTATTTTGCGTCTATGCCTTTAGACATAATTAAGATTAATGATGATCGAAAAAGTGGAAGGGGCTGAGGGCGTGGGGTTAGGCAACCCCAAACCCATGGGGATGATCAAGGATCGGCAACTGAGTCGAGTCAAGTACAAGGAAATGTAGAGGATAACCAAGTGGATACTGCCATTAACTGTATGACGGATATCTTAGAATGGTTAGTAGAGCATCAAGGTCCAGGACCTGTTAACCAATCCGGGGCTCAGGAGAGAGGGGAGGATAAAGTCTTGGAGCGATTTTTAAAATTTACTTCGCCTAAATTCACTGGGAGACTTGATCCCGAGTTAGCGGAGAATTGGCTGGAACGAATAACCAATATATTCGCTGCCTTACACTATACCGAGGAGAGGCAAGTGAACTTTGCAACCCTTTAATTTGAGGGTGCAACACGTGCTTGATGGGATGTAAGAAAAGAAAAATGGGAAAGAGTGTAGACCCCTTGGATTTGGGAAAACTTTATAAGAGAGTTTAATGAGAAGTTTCTCCTGCCTTTGATTCAAGAGAAACGGGAGGACGAATTCATAAAATTGAGATAGGGGGTTTCTAGCGTGGCTGACTATGAGGGGAGATTCATTAAGATTTATAGGTACGCTCCAGAATTGGTGGCCACTGAAAGGAGAAGGATAAGGCGATTTGTACAAGAACTTAATGTAGAGATTCAAGATGGGCTAGCAGCAGTCCAAATCTCTACGTTCACTGAAACCTTAGAGAAAGCGCAGAGAGTCGAAAGTGCAAGGCTGCAAGTTAGAAATTTTCATGCCAAGAAAAGGGGCACTCCTAGTCAGTCTCTTGGACAAGCAAGTAAGAGTACCCCACCTCCTAAAATGGGAAGAGAAACGGGAGGTGTAAGGACTGCTGGAGCACCAAGAGGGGCTTTATCAAGGGGAGGCCACAATAGGTAAGGCCAAGCGAGAGGAATACCTCCTAGTAGACAGGCCGTGGCTCCTCAAGTTGTTTATGGCTACTGTGGTAAGTCCAACCACACGGAGAATGAATGTTGGAGGAAATTGGAAAAGTGCTTTTATTGTGACAGTGTCGAGCACCAACTCTCAAGTTATCCAAGTGTGCCGAAAGAGGGAGGTGGTACTCAACGGCCAGAGAAGTCCACCTCTAAGCAGTCTAGTGCTGGAGGGAGTCGACCTAAGGGGCCGGTTAGGATACACATTGCACCATCAACAGATTCCTGATTCCACTAAGGTGGTTGAAGGTATGATTCCTATTTTTCACTGCCTAACTAAGGTTTTAATTGATTCTGGTACGACACACTCTATTTGTAAACCCTAAATTTATGAGTGGGGTAGATGTAAAACCAATTAAGTTACCTTATGATTTGGAGGTTAGAATGCCTATTGGGGGATCAAAGTTTAATTACTAACATGGCATATAGAAACTGCGAGATATGGGTTAGAGAGCGAAAATTACTGGCCGATTTGATGAGTTTAACTATTAAGGGGTGTGATGTCATCTTAGGTATTGATTGGTTAGCTCGCTATCATGCTCAATTGAATTGTAAGACGAAAACGGTAGAGCTGTGTAATCCGAAAGAGGCAACCCTAAAATTGGATGTAAGGGGTAGACTAGCCTCGTCCTACCTTATTACAGGAATTCGAGTTAGAAAAATGTTGAACAAGGGAGCTCAAGAGTATTTGGCTTTTCTTATAAATACTCCTAATGATAAAGTGAGGTTAGCAAATATGCCAGTGGTTAAGGAGTATCTAGATGTTTTTCCCAAGGAACTAAAGTCTTTGCCGCCGGAAAGAGAAATAATATTTAAAATTGATGTGACTCCAAGAGTAACACCTATCTCTAAGACACCCTATAGAATGGGTCCAATTGAATTGAAAGAATTGAGATTACAATTGCAGGATCTCCTAGAGCGAGGCTTTATAAGAAAAAGTGATTCCCCGCGAGGAACTCCAGTATTATTTGTTAAAAAGAAAGATGGGAGTTTAAGGTTGTGTATAGACTACCGGGGCTTGAATGATGTTACCATTAAGAATAAGTACCATTTACCCCATATTGATGAATTGTTTGACCAATTGCAAGGGGCGGTAGTATTCTTAAAGTTGGGCCTCAGGCAGGGTTATTATCAACTAAGGATTTTGGAAAAAGATATACCTAAAACTGCCTTTAATTACGAGATACGGGCACTTTGAGTTTGCAGTGATGCTGTTTGGGTTGACTAATGTTCCTACAGCTTTTATGGATTTAATGCACCGAATCTTTAAACCTTATCTAGATTAGTTTGTAGTGATGTTCATTGATGATATACTGGTGTATTCTAAAACTCTGGAGGATCATGAGAAACATTTGAGGATTGTCTTGCAAACCTTGAGGGAACATCAGTTGTATGCTAAGTTTAGTAAATGTGAATTTTGGTTAAAGGAAGTAACTTTCTTAGGTCATATAATCTCCAAGGAAGGAATTAAGATAGATCCGACCAACGTTGAAACAGTTTCTAAGTGGAAGCAACCGGAAAATCCTACTGAAATTCGAAGTTTCTTAGGGTTAGCAGGGTATTACTGGAGGTTTATCAAAGATTTTTCTAAGATTGCGAGACTCATGACTGAATTGACTAAGAAAAGTGGGAAGTTTATATGGAATTCTAAGTGTGAAGAAAGTTTGTAGGAGTTAAAAAGACGTTTGACAAGAGTACCTGTATTAATTTTACCTAATGGAAAGGATAGTTTTGTGGTTTATACAAATGTTTCAAAAGAAGGTTTAGGGTGCATAATGATGCAGAATGATAAGATGATTGCATATGCCTCCAGGAAGTTAAAACCTCACGAGAGAAATTACCCAACTCACGATTTAGAGTTAGCGGCTGTAGTGTTTGCCTTGAAGAAGTGAAGGCATTACCTATATGGGGTGATGTTTGAGCTTTTTACAGACTACAAGAGTTTTAAGTACTTGTTCTCCCAAAAGAAATTAAACTTGAGACAACGTAGATGGGTGGAGTTTTTATAGGATTATGATTGTACAATCAACTATCACCCTGGGAAAGCTAATGTGGTAACCGATGCTTTGAGTCGTAAAGTGTAAGTAGTTGGATTAATGATTAAAGAATTGCACTTGTTAGAGAAGATTAGTATTTGGAACCCTCGTCTTGAACCAATAAAGGTAATCCTTGGGAACATTGTCGTGAAATCCATTTTGCTCGATCGTATCAAGGAGGCACAAGAGAAAGATTCCGATGTGCAAAAAAAATAGTTGAAAAAAGTCAAAAAAGGGGAAAAGTCAGATTTTAATTTGGGAGTAAATGGTGTACTAAGATTTCGAAATCGCATAGTAGTGCCAAAGGATGAATGGTTAAAAAGAGAAAGTTTGGAGGAAACTCATCGTTTTAAGTATACGGTATATCTTAGAGGGAATAAAATGTACCAAAACTTGAAGAGTTTGTAATGGTGGGAGAATATGAAGAAGAAAATCGCTCGATTTGTCCAAACTTGTTTGATCTGCCAGCAGGTTAAAGCCGAGCATCAGAAACCATCTGACCTATTGCAACCTTTGGAGATACTCGAGTGAAAATGAAAAAATATCACCATGGACTTTGTATCTGGATTACCAAGGACACAAAAAAGTCCCGATGCCATTTGGGTGATAGTGGATAGACTGACCAAGTCTGCTCATTTTCTGCCGATTAGTATAAAATACTCCCTGGAGAAGTTAGCTAAATTATATTTGGATGAGATTATAAGGCTACATAGGATACCAGTAAGTATTGTGTCCGATCGAGACCCTCGGTTTGTTTCTCGGTTCTGGCAAAAGATACAAGAAATGTTAGGAATCAAATTGAATTTTAGCACTACCTACCACCCATAGACTGATGGACAGTCAGAGAGGACAATTCAGACTCTTGAGAACATGTTGAGATCATGTATTATGGATTTTGGAGAAAGTTGGAGTAAGTACTTAACATTGGTGGAGTTTGCTTATAATAATAGCTTCCATTCATCCATTCAAATGGCTCCATACGAAACTCCTTATGATCGAAAGTGTAGATCTCCTATTTGTTAGGATGAAATAGGTGAAAGAAAGATTTTAGATCCAACTGTAGTACCATGGATTGAGGAGGCATACGAAAAGGTGAAGTTAATACACAAAAGGATTCAGATAGCTCAGAACTGCCAAAAGAGTTATGCAGACAATCAAAGGAAGGATTTGGAGTTCGCGGTTGGAGATTAAGTTTTTTTAAGATCACCCCTCTAAAAGCAAGTTTGATGGCAGAAAGAGGAAAGAAGTTGCAACCAAGACATGTAGGACCTTATAAGATTCTCCTACGTGTGGGAAACATGGCTTATAAGTTGGAACTGCCTCCAAGTTTGTCTCGAATTCATAACATTTTCCATGTGTCTATGCTCAAGAAGTATCATCCAGATCTCTCCCATTTACTGCAACCAGAAAATATTGAGATTCACGAGGCACTAACTTATGAAGAGAAACCAGTGAAGCTTTTGGATTGTAAGGTGAAGGAACTAAGGAATAAACAAATCCTTTTGGTAAAAATTCTATGGAGGAACCACGGAATAGAGGAAGCAACTTGGGTGATAGAAGAAGAGATTCGAGAGAAATATCTGGACCTATTTCCAAATCAAAGTATGAATTTCGTGGACGAAATTCTTTTAAGAGGAAGAAGATGTGAGGACCCGTATTTTTATTTTAATTTAGTCTATTATATAATTATTTGGTTTAGTGTTATTTAATTTTACTATTTTTGCATGAATTTTTCTTAAATTAAGTTTTTATCGCGCGCACGTTGTAAGTCTCTCGAAAGTCACTCCGGCACGACTAATTGGAGATTTGAGGATTTAATACTAGGCTAATATGTATGAGCAATTGTAGTGCTAGAGGAACTACCTTGGAGGGTTAGTAGTTAAGTGTATCAAACAAGAAAGAGAGTGCTAGTGTAAGGGACTATTGAGCCACTATTGAAAGTTAACTTTTGCACAAAACTTATGGCTAGTCTTTCTTCATTTTCCCTCCACAAAATCAAAACACAAACACTCCCTCACCATCTCTCTCTCTCGACTGAACCAAGGAAGAAAAGGGGGAAGAGAAAAGCTTCGTCTTTTTGCTCCAATCTTGCTTGTTCTTCATCAACCAACCCACAAATCATTTGGATTCTTACTCTAGCTTGAAGGAAGGTGCAACCTTGTGGTGTTTCTTGGTGAAGTAGTAGTGAAAAGGCTTGCATTCAACTAGGGTTTAGAGCTTGAAGAGGTAATCACTTCATCCACCTTTAATCTTTCAAATTTCACCAAGTATAGAGGTTGAATTTCATGGGTTTGAAACGCTAATCAAGAATCTAGGCTAGAGGACTTGAGGAACTTTTATTTCTTGCTTTGTATCCTAGGCTAGTGGTCTTGAGGTGGCCTTTAGGTAGCTGACTTGCGGTCCTTTTACTTGATTGTTATTGTTTATGTGATGAGGGACTTGATATGGACTTGATAAGAGGAGAGGAAGTTGGCGAAAAACTCTTGAGAGAGCTGGCCGAAATTTCTGTTTTGTTGTCTTGCTTGGAGTTCAAATTTTTGTTGATTATATGGCTGCGAAATTGCTTGTTATATGTTGTATTATGTGTGTGGAAATTGGCTTTCAAAAATCACTTCAATTGGTTGCATAAAACTTGAGTTTTGTGAAAGGTAGTAATCTGGAAATTTGCTGCCAGGGCAGCCGAATAGTAGTTCTTTGTCTGAGTATAAATCTTTGCACAAAAGTCGAAATCGAGTGTCGTTTACGGCATTTGAAACTAGACACCAAGGCTTTTCAAACGGTATAAAATTTCCCTAATGATTCGTTTTGAGTGAGCCGTAACAAATCAGCAAATTGGACTGACCTGTTTTACCTGTTTATCCCAGAGAAATTGGGAAACTGTATTTTGTGGCTCAATTTCGTCTTCCTTGTGATAGGAGTTTGAAAATGATGTCTATTGATGATTTGAAGCATTTTGAATCTATTTTCTAATGCCATAAACCATTCTTAATTTGGACTTGTGTAGAATTAGATATGGTCTCATTTCAAAATTGTGCCAAAGCTAGAAATTGGAAAATTGTTGAACAGGCTGTGAAATCCAGCCATCTTCAAACTGTTGTATCTTGTTGTTCAAAAATCCAAATTTAGTTTTGCTTATTGTGTTTGAAACTTTACTTGAAACACTTGCTGTGTTATAAATTTTAGAGGTTAATTCAAGAATTCTGAATTTTACCGAATTTCCAAACTTTGCTGAAAAACAAGAACTGGTTCTGCCTTATCTTCATGAAACAGCAATTTTGAGCGGAGATTTGAATGGTTTTTGGTTAGAATCTGGGAAAGGTGTATTCTGGAAAGTTTTAGTACTATGAATCTAGTTTCCAACGGCGTAAAGTTTCCAATTTTTGGACTTACCAAACTCAAGATCTGATTTTCCAAGTTTTGTCACATAAAGCTGAAATTTTCTGATTTCTTAAGAAACGAACTTTTATGAACTTTCCCCTTCCTTTTGAGATTGATAGTCCGTTTTAAACTTGATTTCATGGATGACACAAGTTTCCTTTGTGACTTTAAATCTTTATTTTTGAATCTTGATTTTCAATAGATTAAAGCTCTTTTGAGGCGTTGTCCTAAATGTAAGCAAATGCATTTTCTTCCTTGAATGTTAAATGGTCTAGAGTATATGTGAGTGATAGTTGGTCACTATTTTTCTCAGGTACTCAAGGGGGTTTCGATGGGGATCCCGGTACGGACAATTGAAGGACCTTAATTGCTCACTTACTTTCGACTTGGTGAGTATCAAGTGCATAAATTGTTGTATCTATTTGATTGATCTTGTTTGTATACGTGAACATGACTTGACGAGGTGAGTATGTATTTTATCGCACTCGCTCTCCTTTACTTGACTTGTTCCTTGAACTTGACTTGTATTGAACTTGAACTTGAATATTGATTGGAGTGAACCTCATCGACAAATTATACTTATACTTGTGGAGACACCCAAAACTCATTGGCTAACTTTGCGACTCGAGCCGACATGGGTTTGGTCGAGAAGTTTGGTGAACTATGAGAAAAATTGCAAAGCTTGATCTTTTAAGATCTTGCTTTGCATACTCGAGTAGTATTGCCTTTTCTATTTGACGTACGGGCCCGGTAGGGGGTGTAATGGTGGACGGAATTTGGTGAAAGTGGAGTCTACGGAGAGGTACTTGCTCGATTGACGGAGAGTGAACGTGGGATATTTGGATCAAGGCCTTGGCCAAGCTGTGTGGAGTTAGCTTCTGAGAGCTTCCATATCCTTATTGATTGTGTTTTACTTTCCCTTGTGAATAACTTGAATTTTATGGCTATTCCTTTTGTATAAGGTTTATTGCTACTTGAAATTATTTGTTTGTATGCTTTACTTGGCCTCACTGAGTGTTAGCTCACCCCCGTTGTTTGTTTTCCTTAACAGGAGTTCGGATGGAAAAATTTTTAGAGAAGCTGACTTGATTATCTTTTGATTAGAATTTGGATGTAAATGTTTTGACAACTTTGGAAGGTTGTATTTTGGGGTAAATTTGATATACCTTTTGAAAAATTCGTGATGTAAAACTTGAATGATTATATAAGGAAGCGACTTTTCGTTATTTTGATTTTATTATTGGTTGATTACCTTTAAATTTAAATTTGACTCGTATTGATCCCTGACGAAAGTTAGGCAAGCGGTCCGCCGATATCCTAGGGTTCGCCCTAAAGAGAAGTGGGGTCGTCACAGATTTTCATTTCTTCTTAGGTATTAAGGTAACTATATCAAGAAACCATCTTCTCTTTTATTACTTGCATATGAGTAGATTTAGGGCTTGATTTTGGTAGTTTTCATGAAAAATTTCATGGGTTAAGTGGTGGTTGGAAAATTTCAGCTTTGAATAATAAATTTTAACCATGATTTGGTGAGTTGAATTTGGCTATGATCTAGTAGTTTTGCCATGTGAATTTTCTAGTTTTTATATGTTATTTTGGCTTGATTATAGAAAATTTTAGCTTGTAGAGGAAAATTTCAGCCTAGGGTTTCCATTTTTCAGCTTTATTATGGTAGTTCTTGAGTTAGATAATTGGCTATTTTGGGTGGCTTTGTGACCTTAAACAAATGTTCTTTATAGCCTATAAATTGTGGCTGTGATTGAGGTTGGATTGAGATGAATATTGGTGTTGAGTTTGGATGAAAAAGTTTAGAAAATAAGGGGAAGTGTTGCTGAAAAATTTTTCCCAAAGGAGACTCTAAATAGTCTTGGAAAATCTGTTATATCTTGGTGTAGAAAAATTCAAATTGAGTTTTACTTGTTGCGTTTGAAACTAGATTCAGAGTACATTCTACCGTGAAAAGTTTAGAATTTTTCTCAATTCTTATGAATATCTATGATTTTCCAAATTTGCCTGAATTTTCACACCTACTCTGTTCTTCTACCTGATGAAGCAGCAATTTGAAACTGGAATTTGACATGATTTATAGATAGAATCTTACAAATGTGTATTCTGAAAAATTGTTGTTCTTTGAGTCTATTTTTCAATGGTATAAAGTTTATAAATTTTAGACTTAAGACGCTTGCGATACGATTTTTCAAAGAGTGTCGCGCAAAACAGGAAAAAATTCTGTTTTCTAAAGTTGTTCTTGCTTCCATTTCCAACCATAAGTTGGAGTTGTTAAACCATTTTGAGCTTGATTTTATGATTGGAATTGAGGTTTTCTCACAATTTTATGCCTTTGAGTTGAATAGTGATTGCTGATTGTTCGAGGCCGAGTTTTCCTACTAACCCTCAATTATTATTCGAATAGCACGTAGCATGAAATCCTTATTTGATGGTGTTAAAGGTTTAGTATAGGATGGTAGAGTTTATGAAGATGAATTCTAGCTACAACTTGGTATTTAGATGGTGAATTTGTGGTTTTTAAACCACTATGCCTTGTTAACCCCTAGATCACTATTTATACATGGGTTTTCACTTCCCGAGTCGCTTGTTGAACGTTTTGACAAGAGTAAACGTTATTATGTCATCTTACTATATCCTTGCCTTATTTGAAACCTTATTTTGTCCCGTTTAAATTTGTATTTTTAACTTAACGTCAAAAGTTTTCCTTTATGGTTTGAGCAAGGATAGGTGATACTTTTGACTAAAAACTTGCACTTGGGGGTTCGACTACTTTATTCGAATGTTTTAAAATGATGAAATTTTTTAGTTCACTTACCCTATATATTTGATCACAGGTTTGGAAAGCGAACCCACGGATCCTTTTACCGAGGAAAGTTAATTTTTCTAAACGCGGTGAGTGTTCCAACTGCATGTTCCATGCTCATTGTTGCCAGAAATTTGTTAGACACTTGATTTGACATTTCATAGGCGAGTGTGTACTTTATTGCACTTGACCTAACTTGATTAAACACTAGATATCTCATTCATGCATGTAAAATTAACTTGATTTGCATGTGACCTATATATTGACTTGAAATTCTTGAAAATGTGACTTGTTGGGCATTACTTGTGACTTGGTCATGACTAGGCGAGTGTGTCCTTATTCACACTCGACCTTCATGAATTTGAAATAATTGATCCTGCATGCAGACTTGCATGTTTATGTGCATGGTTGTAGACCAACTGCATTCTTCTTGCAGCGGTTGAATTATAGACCGGCTACATTCCTTTTACAGCGGTTGAACTAGACCTTGGACCCTTATCCGAGACGTCGGATAAGTGGAAACTTGGGTTACTCATGTGTATGCGTAAATATAGATCGGTAACGTCTGAACTGAGCCCTCATTGGATCTCTTGCTTGAGACCAGTCTTAGAGCGGTCGGGTAAGTTAGGCTACCTTGGGTAAAGGACGAATTTCCTAACCCATTTACTCTTGACTAGAATTCCTGATTTGAACTTGTGACATTTCTGAATACGAATCGTTTAGTGACAACTAACGTCACCAATCATTACGTGCGTGAGCGTTGGATGACAGCCAACGACTCCACTCTTGAATACCTGAATACTTGAGGTTTTAAACTAAATCATGAATACTTGAATATGTAGGGTTATAAGCCCAAACCAGGGCTAGTTGGTCGAATCAAGCTGGCAAGGGTTTGGTCGAGAAGATCGACGAACCTTGGGTACTTCTTTGACATTCGGACCCGGTAGAGGGATGATCGGTGGATGGAAATTGACGTTTAGTAGTGATCTACGGACATTATAATTTCATGGTTGACGAAAAGTCAATGGACCCTGGACAATCTGCCGTGGAACCTTCTCCTGAGAGCAGCCTGTATTCTTTGCCATAAACGTGTTCTTTACTGTATACCATTGCATGATCTATTTGGTTACCTGATTTATTATGCATTATGTCCTGCTCTATTTGGGTTTGACTTAATGGTATCATGCTTGCTATTTTACCTGCCTGTTTGCTTGGAATCTCACTAGGTTTCTAGTTCGTTCTTTTTAGTTTGTTTTCCTTAGCAGGCATTGGCAACAGGGAAGCGGGAAAATAGACGGTTTGAGAGTTGACATCTAGCTTTAAGTAACTTACCATTCTAGTTGTACTTGGTGATTTGATTAAATGACTTTGAGTTTATTCGTTCGATTGTATGTATATAAGTCGGGATAATTTGGAACATTGGATGGTCTATAATGTTTAACCATGAAGTTTTGATGCTCATTTTGCGATTACTATTGGAGTTTGGGAATTGTTATTATTTTATGAGATTCGTGAGTGAGTGCTGACGAGAGTTGGGCAAACGGTCCCCAAACCCTTGGGTACGCCCTAGGGGAAGGTGGGACTGTCACAGGTGATATCAAAGCTAGTTCACGTGGTCTTTGCATGAGGTGAGTTTAGGGTCAAGTGGTGTTACGGCTCCGATTATGTGAATAAGTGTAAAGGACTAGATGCTCTTCTTGAATGTAAGTTGTGAATCATGACTGTTATAGACGTAAAACCTTTATCTTGATACTTGGGGAAGATAAATATATACGTCAGGTAGGAATCTCTAATATAGGTGATTTACTCTTGGGACCGACCGACCCGAGTTGTGAATTATTTTATTTTGAATTCTTGTACCCGAGTACCAAAAAGTGATGAGCACTAGAATAAGGATCGGTATCTTGATTGCACTTGAGGTAAGTTTTGATGGCAAAGGTCAAGGCGCGGAAGATTCTAACATTTGACCTACGAATTGAACTGATCGAGGGGATTGGATCTAGGAGTGCTATCATGGACTAATCTAGTAATAGTCTGCTAGGGTTTTTATAGACGGTGGATAGATTATAGTGTATGTTGAGAAATTAGCACTGAAGACCTGTTTCCTTTCTCCTATGAATGTGAGGATTTGATAAGCGTTTACTTGATTTTTGTGAGAACCCTAGAATTTGCATATTTCTTTAGTCTATTGTTTCTTCTCATTTTCTCCTCTTAAGTGTAAATTTGTTAAAAACATTAGATTTGAATAATTTCAAATAAAAGACAAAGGGAACTTGTTCGACAAGAAAACTTGTTTGAATTAATTTGGTTCTAGTTTGCCTCTAGAGGGGAAATACCTTTAAAGAAACCACACGAAACATTTTATTCCTTTACTAGCTTTGATTTTTAGAAATTTATTGACTTGTTGCGGGAAATTAAATTAGTTTTATATAAGATAACCTTTTATATATAAAACAAGTATTTGCTTAGTAAAACTTATAGTTTTTAAAACTTGGATTTCTAGGGTTTAGCGAGGACGCAGATTTCGATTCCCCGCGTGAGTTGTGACTTCACTCTTGGTGAGTATTCCTTGTTTGTTATATTTCCTTGACTTATTGGCTTGATCTTATTGCTTGATAATGTGTTAAGTGCTTTCAATGATTGTCAAAATGAGTTTTCAAGGCGAGTGTGTACTTTATCGCACTTAGCCTAAATGATTGTGAAATTTTAATGATTGAACGATTGACATGTTATTGCGCATGAATGTAAGCCTTTTGGGCTGAACTGGCCATTGCCCTTGTTACCGGTCGTCTCGAGCCAGAAGCGGACTCGATCGGGCGATTAGGGACCTGGGTGAACGTTCCGGTATACTCGAGTATTACCTTGTAGGTTGGTGGAGCCTGGCCAAAAGCCAGGGACGGGGTGAATGAGAGGAATGAACGAATGAATGAACGAGGGATTTTACTTATACAAAATGCATTTTGCGAATGATTGGAGGAATAAGGGGAAATGTCAGGAGAACGAACGAACGAACGAACATATGGCTCCCTGTGAGCCCGTATCCTTTTCATGAATGTGTTTATTGCTTTATTTGTGCTTGTATCTTGAATTATTGGTTATATGTAAGGAATGCGTTGATTTTCTTGTTGCCTATGTGTTCGGAACCTCACTGAGCTTTAGCTCACCACACGATATTTGTTTTCCTTAACAGGTTCCGGAAATTGAGAGACTTGAAGTCTATCTTATCGTTTTGTAAATATTATTTCGAATCGTACTTGTATCTTTGTTTTGGGTTGTCACTTGAAGCTGGAAAAGTGCAAACCCTAAGATTTGGCTTGTATGAATGTTATCTGAGCTTTATGAACTTACTGTGTGGTTTGTATTGTATATTTGAATTTATGTGGTGATCTGGTCGGAGATGTATTTAGGAGTGAACGGGTGGATGTTCAATGGTAAGGTTATCTCTGAAGTTAATGTGTTTTAGTATTCAAGTCGCTTAAAAGTTAGCATGTTCGGATGGCGAATTGTGTTTTGGTTTAAGTTATATGTGGATATTTGGTCGGTTTGCTTGCGTGAGTCCTGGCGAGAGCTAGGCAGGCGACCCGCCAACCCTCTGGTTCGCCTTAGGGAGAAGTGGGTCCGTCACAATTTTGATGCGGTTTAACTGCAACTATATTAGTATTTATACCCCTCTTTTGATATTAGATACCCGTAGTTCGGTTCTTGATGAACTACTTTTGCTTATACTTCTATGATACCTATCAATTTACGTCAAAGTATGGACTTAGCTTTGATTATTATCGTCCAAGATTGAGAGTTTTGGAATTAAGTATACAGATTTTGAGAAAAAGGATTTGGGTTCTATACCTATATACAAAAACTTGAGATAGGGTGTGGAACTTTTGATGTACGAAAGATGCTTTAGGATTTCGTTATGTATATAAGTGATAATGGTACTCCTTGTGTTAAGAGCTCAGAATAGGAATAAGTGGCATAGTATCTTGAGGTATTGTCTTACCTGTGTTCCACTTCCTCGTCTATCTCATTTGAGAATAGCTAAGTTTAACCTTTTGTAGTTGGATTGGGAGTGAATGAACTTAAAAGTTATATGACTAGAGTTTCCAATTGTAATTAGTTACATATTTTGATCCTTTAATTTGCTTGGCAGGCTATTATTCGAGTTTAAGTGAACGGTGAGATGACAACTCTAGCTGATATGCATAAGGAAATAGAGATACTTCAAAAGGAAGTAGATTTCCAAAAGAGATTAGTTGAGTACTGGGAAGGACAATGGAAACAAGAATATTCGAAGAAAATTGAACTACTGCACAAGAACATAGAATTGAAAAAGAAATATGAAGGGATTCCGGAGGAAGTGCGGAATAAGTTTGAATTGGTGCATTTGCTTAGTCAAGTAGCCTCTCAAGACATTTCTAGTAATCAAGTAAAAAGGTGTGAAGGAAGCTTTCGTGATACTAAAGGAAAACGTAAAGAGATTAGTGAAAATGAACTTGCTATGAAGGATAAAGAGAAGAAGAAAAGGAAGAATGGACACTTCGAGAAGAGATGTGTAGCTGCTAAGTGTGAAACCTGTGACAAAATTCATACTGGCTCATATTATCTGAAAACTGGTGCATGTTTTAGATGCAGCCAACTTGGACATCAAGTGAGGAATTGCCCAAATAAATGAGTTTCATGATGGCGAAACTGCTATAATAGTCGAAGTTAGCAAGTAGTGATGTTTTACCCGAAATAGTTGTATTTATTGGACTATGTGTTATGCAAACTTTATGTAGTAAATTGTATCACCATTAGAAACAGAGAGCTTGGTGCTTGATGTTTTAGTTAGTAATATTAAATGTCTGTGGTTGAGCGGCGTTGAATCCCCATGCATGAATCAATTATCATAATTTAGTCTTGGATTTAAGCGAGAATTCTTCATTTATGGTTCGAATGGAAGAAATTTTGATTAGAGAGGATGATTCGGGTCTAGTGGTACAATTGTAAAGATGAGAGGGTGTGAGGATCCGAAATTTTACTTATTTTAATCTTATTTTAATGGTTTAATTAATTATTTATCCATCCATTTTCTCCAAATAATTTATTTAAATCTTCTTAGACCCAATTGCATGGAACTATGACATGCTTATATTTTTAAAATGACTCATTTCAAAATTTAATTTTTGAAAACTCGTTAAGTGAGAATAGTGAATACGCGTTTGGAGACAATAATCGATTCGAGAATACAATAAGTTTGGAAAATTGGAGACTTGTACATTAGTCTTGAAATAGGTATTTTTATGTTTAAGTGTTCAATTATTATCTAGTGATACTATCGTTAAAAGAATTTCTTGAAAATTCCACTTTATCGCGCACAAATCGGAAGTACGCGTTTTTACGCGCGCGATTAGTTAAGGGACTTTAGACCTTTATTTTTAGACCATTAAGAGTGAATAATAATAGTATGAATGTAAGTGCATTAGAGGTTTAGTGCACTAGTGCAACAAACCCGAGAGGAATCGGGCGCGAAACGCGCACTATTCCCAGTTGACTTTTGGGACAAATCTTGGCCACAAATTCTCAAGCTTCCTCAAGAAGCTACAACACTCTCTACACTCTCTTTTCTCTCTCTTGGTGGCCGCCAAAACAGCAAGGAAGGAGGAAGAAAAGCTTCACCATTTTTACTCCAAATCTTTGCACCAATCTTTCTCCATTTCATCTCAAAATCACACTACACTTTGCTAACCACATGGAGACCACCTCAAGCTAGGAAAAGAGCTTCATCTCATGGTTTTTTTTAGCTTCAAGAGGCCGAAATTTTCTGCTTTGTCCATCAAGGAAGGTAAATAACGATCAACTACTAAAATCTTGACTTATGGAAGTTGTTTAGCACTTATGAGTTCATAATTTCTTATGGGTAACTTTATTTATGTTGAAAATTTGATGTGTGGGCTCTATGAACTCCCACTTTGGCTTGATAGACTGATTCTGTGAGTTTTGATGTTAATAATGTTGGATTAGTGCTTAAATTAGTAGAAATGAGTGATATTATGGATGAAAGTTCAAAGGAAGTGAACAGGAGAATTTTTCCATTTCTGCCCCTGTGAATGCCGTGACTTTAGAGCAATTTTTTGAAGTTCTATTGACTTGTTTATGATGTGTATATGTTTTATGGGTTGTGTGGAAGGTTTCCACAAAACATTACGTGATTTGGTTGGCCAAATGTGGTGATTTCGAAAGTTCATTCAAAACTGGAATTTTTCCCGTATTGCACTGGCAGTGTTTTTCAAACAGCTATAACTTTTTGCTCCGATGTCGAAATCAAGTGCCGTTTATGGCACTAAAAACTAGACATTCCCAGTTTTCTAATGGTATAAAATTGATGTCCTGATTCCACCTGAGTAAACCATACCAATCGTTTGAACGGGACTGCCCTGTTTCGCTGATCCACTGGAGTGCAAGTCATGAGCTACAAATTGAGGCTAGAATATGGGCTAGTTGTAGACAGATTTTTAAAACGATTCCTTCTGTGAACTTTTACCCTTATGAATTTAGTTTCCAACGCCACTAGCCTTGCTCAATTCCAAGTTGAATTGAGTGAGTTGTAGCCGAAGTTCGAAACTGATTAAGTGGTTAAAACCCTCTTTTGACTAGTAAATGCCTAAATTTTGATTGGGACTTGTTGTTTTGAAATTCTTGATGTTGATCACCTACCAAATGTATCTTGGATGTTTCTTAGATATTATCTACACAAATGGACCGTGTTTGAGACATTTTGTTGGCCAAACGTTTTGAAAACGGAATACAGAACCACAAGGCAGTTTTGTCTTGAAAATTCTTGGAAATTTAGTGGCTTTGTTAACTGACCTTCCGTACGAATTTTTGCATGAAATTTGATATAGGAATATCTCTTATATGGTAGGGTAATACTACCAAATTTGGTGCCATTCCAAGTCCTTCTCGATGTCCAACAGATGTCCCAAAGTCTGCTTTTCAAATCTGGAAAACTTTTCCTTTTCTCTTAGCCGAATGGTCAAATCTAATTTGGGGAGTTATATTTCGAAAATTGTGATGTTCATTACCTTTAAATTTCTTAGTGGATGTTTATGGAGTGATTTAGAACTGATTTCATTGCACAAAATGTTTGCAAGCAAAAGAAAAGTGAGAAGGCAGATTAGCCTTGAAATATTTCTTGAAATTTGGTTGTTTTAATGACTGCCTTCCCATGGGAATTTTTGCATGAAACTTAGTAGAAATGTTGTTCACACATGGAAGATTTAGTTCACCAATTTTGGTGTATTTCTAATGCCAAATCGATGGCCAAATGATATTTCCAATATAGTCTTTAAATCTGGAAAATGACTGAACAGTTTGCAAAATGTGACCAACTTTGGACTGCTGTCTCTCGATTCTCAAAACTCTGATTCCTATTGTTCCTGCTGTGTTTTAAACTTTGATTGTAACTCTAATTGAGTTCCAAATTTTAGAGGCTAGTTCACATTGTGTGAATTTTACCGAATTTTCAAACTTTGCCAAAAATCAACCCAAAACTGTCTTAATGGTCCAAAACAGCCACTTTGAGCCACATTTCGAATGTCATCCATTTGGAATCATGTAAAAGTGTCTTCTAGGAACTTTTAGTACTTTGGAATTAGTTTCCAACAGTGCCAAGTTTTCTAATTTTGTACTTACCAAGAGTGAGATACAATTTTTCAAAGACCGCTTGATAAATCTGAAATTTCCGAACTTAGGGGAAATTGAGGGTTTCGAACTCTCCATTTTCCTTCCATACCACTCGACTGTTCCGCACTTGACTTTAAAGATGCCAATCAGATTTCTCTTGTACTTTTAAAATCCCGTTTTTGAGTCTCGATTTACGAGTAATTAAGGCTCGTATTTGTGAAATTTTCTTAGATTGTACTCTAGTACAATCTTCTTCGATAAATGGGGTTTCTAAGTAGTAGTTCATTATTACTTGCTCAGGCACACAAGAGAACCTTCAAGAGGATCCCACGGTGGACGCCTGAACCTTCAAGTGACAATTTCTCCTTTGTTTACTTGGTGAGTGTCAAGTGTAGGTAAACTTGATATGTGCTTAATTGCTATTAGTAATTGGAGGTTTTGAAAATACTGAATCGAGTGTGTACCTTACCACAATCGGTCTCATTTGAATGAATAATAAATGATTTGATTGAATTGAAATGACTGAATCATGAATGACTTGATTGAAATGAAATGAATGATTGAATGAAATGATAAATTATGCTATGGTTGCATAAGTCGATTGGAGCGATGCCTCATCGACCACTGAACGATTGTAAGTACCACACCGATACGGGTGGGAGGTACCTCTCGAGTCATCTCAGTACCCTAAACCACTAAACGATTGTAAGTACCGCACCGATTTGGTGGGAGGTACCTCTCGAATCATTTCAGTATCCTAAACCATGCTAAGTCGATTGGAGCGATGCCTCATCGACCACTGAATGATTGTAAGTACCATACCGATTCGGGTGGGAGGGTCCTCTCGAGTTGTCTCAGTACCCTAAACCTCTGAACGATAGCAAGTACCACACCGATTCGGGTGGGAGGTACCTCTCGAATCGTCTTAGAACCATTAAGTATTCTAAGTCGATTGGAGCGTTGTCTCATCGACCTCTGAACGATAGCAAGTACCACACTGATTTGGTGGGAGGTACCTCTCGAATCGTCTCTGTTAGTCCCACAGACAACCAAGAGGGGGGGGTGAATTGGTTTGATTAAAATCTTAACCAAGTTTATGCACTTTTTCGTTAATGAAAATTTACCTTCCTTTTTAGTAATGATCAACCAAGTAGATAAGAAGACAATAGCAATATTGATCAGAGAAGCAAGTATAGATAAGCAATGAATATTTTATTAAACAGAAATGTAAAATAGAGAGACAAACCAAGTGTCTACCAAGCTTAACCCAAACTTGAAGACCAAACACTAGGAAGAGCAACTTCTCTTTGATGAACGAAGATCAACTAGATGTACAATGGAGGGAGCACTTCCTCCTTGCCCTAAGCCTCACTTAGTCAAGCTAGGAAGTTTTACAATCACTCAGAAAACCCTCAACAAAGCTACACTAAAGATCCTTTCAACCACAAAAGAAATGCTCAACAGAAATTCACACCACTTTAAAACAAATCTGCTTTGGAGACTATTTTCTAGCTAAAATATCTCACTAGATCTTGTAAACAAAGTGTGCAAAAGTCCCTACTTCGTTCAGACCAGTTTGATTTTAAAGAGAACCAGAAATGGGCTTCATCAATGCTTCCAACGGATAGAAGGCAGCTGAAGAGTCAACTAGCCGTTGGGGCTGTCGGACGTCCGACGATCGAATCATCGTCCGAACCAATCGTCCGATGATAGCCAAGTTGAGGTTCGGACGTCCGATAAGTTCTTTGTCGTCCGACAGCACAGCGTCCGACCTTGGGCCGAGAGCTAGCAAGTTATCTTGGAATTTTTCGGACGTCCGATGCGATTGATTAGCGTCCGATGGCAAGCGTCCGATCCTTCCGGACGTCCGATGCTTCTATGTGAGCGTCCGACGGTGCTTCCTTCCTGATGTTCTTCATCCTTTCGGACGTCCGACAGTTTCCTTTCGGCCGTCCGACCTGATTGTCCTGTTTTTGCTTCACATTTTGGTTGTTTTGCTTTTGATGACATATTCGAACCTGATTCTTGGATAGACAAAAACACTTGTTTTTGAAGAAGGTTAGATAAACATTTCAAAGTGCCAAGAATGACACACTTAAAAGACAATATCTTTGATCGGAACAAAACAATGACTAAATTCATTTATATTATTTCAATCTTGTTTGCCACATCCAAAGCATCGTAGTCTGGAGTCAATCAAACATATGCTTTCTTTGTTCCATCAGGCCTGATCAAAGTGTTCACTTTCTTGGACTGTATTTCAAAGAACTTTTGTGATCACCAAAACCAAGAATAACATTCTCCCCCTTTTTGATGATGACAAAACAAAAGTTTGAAATGAAATTTGATGATTGCAATGAAAGCTCCCCCTTTCAAAATAGACAAGAACTCCCCCTGCCATAGTGAATCAAAGAACTTTTGAAAACCTCCCCCTCACTAGACTGCCCAACCGAGTTTAGACAATCATCCAAAATCATGACAATTAAGTAACACACAACCAACATATCACCAATTCAATCCATCAGCAAAATCCAAATTTAATTAAACCATCAATCAATTCATCATATCCAACATTATCAATCATCAATCAGATCTCTCCCCCTTTTTGTCATCACAAAAGAGCAAACCAAAAACATCCATCTTATACACAAATACATCTTATCCAAAATGTAAACCAAAAACAATTCATTCCATTCACATAAACAGAATAAACAAACATCACCAGTACTTAAACATCACCAATAACTTCCATCAAGATACTTAGAAACATCACAGAACTTAAACATAAACAAGAATATCCATTATATTACACCTCAGTACTTAGATCATCCATCAACACACACCAAAAGAAACTGAGAATATCCATAACATAACATATTCTAAAAGAGACAAACAAAATGCAAATGTCCTAAATGATGATCTACGTGGATCCAGGTGTCCTCCGAGAAAGCTGATATTGGTCGAGATCCTCCTCTTCAGTGTCTTCATTATCTTCAGCAGCTTCTACAATTGGTGCCTTGCCTTTGTCTGATGTGGAAGGGCCATGAGGAGTCACAGGAGTTGCTGGATTCGGATCTGGAACTGATGAACCTGGATCAGTGGTTCGAGGTTCTTTGTCATGTGAGACTTCCTCAACCACAGGTGGAGGAAAAAGAAGATTCTTTTTGTCAAGAAAGGCAGTTTGTTGCTCAGAAGACATGGTGAGCATGAGACCATGTTCTAGAAGAAGAACATGCTGTTTGAGTTCTTGAAGAAGCTCAATTACTTCATTACTGGAAGAGGAAGATGCTTTAGTGGCAGACTTCCTAGGGTGAATGGGAGTGAGTGAAATGGGTGAAGGATCATGTGCAGTCTTAGACCTAAGTTCACTAGAAGATGCACCCTTATAAGCCCACAGATTATCTTTGAAAACAAGATTTTTCCTTTCAAAATACCCTTTTGTAAAGGCATAAGAAGATGCTTCTTTAGGACAAACACCTAGAATAGGGACTTTGTTAAACTCAAAAATCTTTTGAAGAAACTTTCCATAAGATAATTTTCTGCGAGAATCAGTGGCATAGCGAAGTAAGAACTTGCACATGACAAAACCAAAATCAATACGAATTTTTTCTTGAAAACAATAAAAGAGGTACAACTCCATTTTGTTTGCATCAGTTCTGTGGCCATCAGTAGGCACAAGCAGGTTTGAAATGATAGAAAAAGCAATTAAATTCACAGGGGCCAGATCATTCAATTTAGCATCAGCAGGTGAGGAAAAACTTCTTTTGAAATAGGTTAACATTTTTGTCCCATCAAAATGATTTGCAGCAGTAGGAAGCTCTTCATAAGAAAAGAAATTAGCAATCTTATCTTTGCATAAACGTTCAATGGTAGTATTTAAAATGGAGTTCACGATTTCAGAATCAATGATTAAGTCTACCCCATTAACCCTGGAAAATATTTCAGTTGGGTCAGAACCTTTCCTTAGATTGGCAAAAAATTGATGCAACATATCAGGATAGTAGACATTTGGCATAGAAATAAGATGTGACCATTTCTGGAAAGCAAATAGACTCAGAATGGATTCTAAACCTATGGAGCGAAATTCAGAGGGGTTTACAGTTCTTTGAGGGATGACACCCTTCTGGGATATCCAGGAGTATTTGTCTTTCGCAGCATCATCAAAGAATGTAGGAGGAGGAACTGATTTAGGAGGCGGTTGAGAGGAGGTCCCCTGTCCAGATTCAGGCTGAGATGTGGGTTGTGGAGTAGGCCGTGACATTTGACCCTTGATAGCTCCCCTTTTGAAGCGTTTGGATGTCCGTTTGACAGTAGGAAGATCCTCATCCTCATCCCTGAGTGGATGCTTGCGTCCGGCAGTAACTTTTCCTCCCCTTAGATTCACCATTGTTCTAAATGTGTGGAATGGAGGATGCAAATGATGCACACAGCAGTAGGGAAGTGAATCGCACAAAAATTTTGGGACAAAAACACCTTGAACGAGATTTGACAGAGCGGTTATGCAAGAGTAGGGTTGTGAGGAAAATTTGGGGATTTGCGAAATGTTACTCAGTTTGGTGAAATGATCAGGAGAAATGAAACGCAAACGATGGGGAAATGTTTTGGTTGAGTCAATTTGGGAATGGTAGTTACAGAATGGTACGAATTTGAGAGTGAGGGAAGAGAGAGTTTTCGTCCGAGAGGAAATAGGATATGAAGAGACTGAAGCAAATAAGGAAGAAAGTTGATTTAAAACAAATGAGCCGTTGCACTGTCGGACGGCCGAACGAAGTTGTACGTCCGACAGTT
>NC_040045.1:18314713-18334011 GCF_003713205.1 Coffea eugenioides | reverse complement strand
GTCGCGCCGATCCTGTGAGTGCTGGTATACCTATGGCTATCCTGACGAGGTTGTTTTAGCGATGGATGACGAGCGTTATCACCTAGGCAGGACAGTTGAGACTTTGAGGGCGCAGCTGGAGGAGGCTAGAGAGTTTAGCCGTTGGCAGGCGTTGCGCGTTAGGGACCTGGAGCGGGATCTTCGACACACACACCAGCACCTCTTCGCTATGAGGATGCAGCTTAGGGAGAGGGCCCGGAGTATTATGTTTGACTGTGGGGTTTTACTAGACATGGCCGCGGAGGCACCACCACGAGCTACTGGTCCAGAGCAGTTAGGCGAGATAGATACTTTAGGTTCCGTTGGGAACCGGGGCCCTAGGGGAGGTGATTAGGGTTGCTTTTGTATTATGAGTAGCTGGTAGATTACTTTTGCTAGGACTGGCATGGCTAATTTCTTTGGTTATTTGGTGGACTGACTAGCTTTTTGGAGCCGGAGTGCTCGTGTACATAATGGGTTTTGTACCGACTGGAGGTCGGGTACTTTGTATATCTTTTGGTGTGGTTTTGTAAATAAATGTATATATTCGAGTCGTATCTTTTTGTACCTACGCTTTTGCGTGCTTTTCGTGTATTTGTTTTGTGTTTTTATTTTGTTTCTAGTTGGAGTATTACGCACACGATAGGTGTGGATCTCTAGACTTTTGCACCACCTGATTGGTAAGTGTTGGAATTTGCTCTACTTGAACTACTTGGGACTGACCTCGAACTACCTGAGATTGATCTTGAGCTGCCTGAGACCGACTAGACTGAACTTCCTTGAGACGTGACCCTGTTAGGCGAGTGTGTTCATACGTACTCTTAGTGGACCTAATTTCACCGAATATATGGTATGTGACCTGTAGGTGGACTTGAATTTTATGACTATTTACGAATGTGAATTGCTAGACAGAGGTTAGGCCAGTGTGTTCTTACCTGTACTCATGATCCTTGAACTTGAACTTGTACTCTTATTTGTGTTCATGCTCCCTGAACTTGTAATATTTGACCGTACTCTTGAACTTCTTCGTACTCATGTGGTTGTAGACCGGCTACTACGTTTCTGTAGCGGTTGAACTGAACCTCTCTGGTAGGGCATTGCCTGTTGTGTTGTCCAGCACCGCCATTCTTCTGGCGAGGCAGGCCTGTTGTGTTGTCCTGCACCACCAGGGATAAAATACTTGAACGGAGGCTCTCTGGCGAAGTTTAGCCGTTGTGCGAACTTGTTGTGTTGTCCAGCACCGCCAGGGCCAATTTACTGAACTGAAATTCTTTGGTGAAGCATAGCCGTTGTGCTAGCTTGTTATACCCTGAATGTCTTCCAAATATCTGGGACATTACGTCCGATTTCAAGCCTTTTGCCTGTTTTATCTGGTTATGCGATTAACTCCCTACTGGACCACTGGACCATGACTATTTGATAAGTTGGATTGGCGTGATACTGAGTACTTGAATTTGATAAGTGATTTACAAGATCATGAATTGTGATAAGTAAGATTGGGAAAAACAAATTGGACCTGGTGAATACGAGTTGGAGTAGATGGAATTCTACTGCTTGATTGGTTTCTGAGCGATATCTTGACCGGCTTTATATAGGAGTTAGAATGTCGAGGACGAGATTCTTTTAAGGGGGAGAGAGTGTGAGAACCCGTATTTTCCCTTAATGTTTTTCCTAGGGTTTTTCCCCTTTAATTGCATGTTTTCTGCATTTTCTGGCTTAGAGAATTTTCTTGGTGGATTTTATGGATAAATATAGTTTTTAGATGAGTTTTCTAGCATTGGGTAGTTTTTGAAAAATTACGGATAGATTATGGACGTGGGCCCCACTAGCGCGAAAAGTTCGGAAAAATTCGGCCAATAAGGTGAAGTTTCGGATACTGTGTAAAATTTATCGGGTGTTAAGAGATAAGTAGAGTGTGTGAAATGATTGATGTGAGAGAGAAAAGAAAGGATAGGAATGCATTAATGAAGTGCCACGTGTCACTTGGTGATTGGTTTTGACTTAAGAACACTATTCACTTTTTTTGACTTTTGACCAAAATTGGTTAAATATCTAAAAATTTCACAAAAAATCACCATTTTCTTTCACCTTGTGGCCGGCCCTCTCTCTTGCCAAGAAGGAAGAAAACTTCTTCACTCTTCAAGCTTTCCACTAGCTCAAATCATCCAAATCAATCACACCAACTAGTTTCCACTCCATACAATCTTTCCATTTAGTGTTAGTGGTGAGTTTGGTGAAGTTTTTGGAAGAGCTAAGGTGGTCTACAACTCCTCTTCTCTTGTTTACTAGGTAAGTGATGATTGAACATCCTCTTATATCTAATGATGCTTATTTTGTGCCTAATGGTGGCTTGAGTGATGGAATGTGTGATTTATTTCTTGATTTGAGTTGATTTGGTGAAGTTTTTATATTTTTGAGGAATTTTCTGGTTTAATATGAATGTGATGTTGTGGCTGTTTTTGATGATTGGCAATAGTCTATAAAGACTCTAGTAGGTGTGAATTAGTGATAAATGCAACCAATTTTGGGTTTGGATTGAAATGAGAAAAGTTAGGGTTGATAACCCCTAAATCTGTCCGGATTTGGATCATAGGGTTAGAGGCCGAATTGGACTTTTCTCAAAACATTAAAGTTGTAGGTATTGATGAGTTTGAAGTGCCTGCAAAATTTCAGGGCATTTGGAGTAGTGTAGAGTGAGTTATGTCGTTTTTACTGTTGCTGTTCTGGGTGATCAGAATGTGCGAACTGCACTTGTAATTGGCCATTTTGACTGGAATTGCTTTGGATTTTGGTGATGGTGTCTTCTGATGAAATGTAGCTTGATGTCTTATCTATCATATTCCTTTGGAATCAATGCATTTGGACCTGTATAGACTGACTTGGACTGATTAAAGTTTTGTGTGATTTGGGAACCTGCAATTACGGTTCTGGCTTGGTTTTCTGCATTTTTTGACCTAGTTGTGCTAGGATTTGGACTGAGTGGCCTTCTACATTGTTGTAGCCCTGTCTTTTAGCTTCGAGATGGTGGGTCTTACGCCCTCATCCGATAAGCGTAGCGCATTTTGTACTATTACCGCAAAAAGAGGACGAAAACTGTTTTTGTTGTTGGATCAAATGAGTTCCCTTTGCTGAAATTTCTGGTTTGCTATTATGCTTGTTTATGCATATGAAACCCTATTGGGTTATAATTGGCTTGGCTTTATGACTCGTTATCGAGTCTTATGGTATTTGTTTGCATGTTCTAGGAAGTGACGGTGGTGCACGACGTTCGTTTAACGACGGTGCTTGAAACATCACCTACTTGAGTGGTGAGTATACTACTCACTTGAATGTTACAATGTGGCTTTGCTATATGTGATTTTGACACCTTGAAGGCTTATTTGGCTATTGGAATTGATTGAGGTGAGGGTGTACTTGACCGCCCTCACCCCATGTGATACCGTTAATGACTGATTACCGTTTTACTGAAATATTGCACTTGCTATATGAGATATTGAATTCCATTCATGGAAAACTGATTTGGTGTCGTTTGGACGAATATCCAACGGCCTTACTGTATTACTGAGCTCAACCCCGTAGGTAGTCAATTGAATCGAGCCGGCGAGGGCTTGGTCGTGAAAATTGACATGCCAGGGGGACTGTACTGGGGAATCTTGTAGTAATGAGACTCTTGGTTCCGGTATACTCGAGTATTACCAAAAGTTACTGATTGGAGTGCGGGCCCGGTTGGGGTATGTTTGGTGGAAGGAATGGGAGTGAAGTGGGTTCTACGGTTGGTACTCATAAACGTTGACGGAGAGTCAATGAGGTTGGATCAAGAATATAAGCGTGGAAATGGGCTCTTGAGAGCCGTCCGTATCCTTTTACTGATTTGTTTTATTCCTGAATTGTGTACTTGAATTGAAAGGTTATGCTTAAGTGATCTTTGTTGCTTATGTGGTAGTAACTCACTGGGTTTAAGCTCATTCCGTTCCATTTGTTTTCCTTACTGGAAAATGATCATTTTGGAAGATCATACTTGTTGGTTGCCAAATTGAGCCATGTATATGTCTATTTTGAATAGCTCTTTGCATGAAACCCTAATGTGTATTGGGTTCATCTTTTGATTGGCAAACCGAACATTTGTATCCATGATGAATAGCTTTTGGCATGCCAAATTGGTTGTAAATATTGAATTGCAATGTATTAATGGTTGGTTGACATTTGGTTGGATTTCTGATTAACTTGTATTTCAAACGGCAAAAGAAAAATTTGGCTACTCTCGGCCTAGTATCTGGATTCTGACGTGGCCGGTACTGTTCATCATCGGCTTCGATTTTCTTTTCTTTTTTTTATTTTGTGATTTTGACTTGTTTACGCGCGTGGGTATGTTCCGGAACGTATTAGATCGACGTGAACTGATCCGTAGTCCTGGCGAGAGCTGGGCAGGCAGTCCGCTAACCCCTTTGGTTCGCCTTAGGGGAAGGTGGGGCTGTTACAGTTGGTATCAGAGCCACGTCGCGTGGTCTCTGCGCGGAGTGAGACTGGGCCAAAGGATGTTATGGTCCTGATTATGGTGAAAGTGTTTAAAGGTATCAGTGCTCTTTTGAGCGTAAGCTATGAACTGTGCATGTCATTAGTGTAAGGATCATTAACATGGGACATGAGGAAGTTAAGTATGTATGTCGGGTAGGAATCTTTAATAAGGATGATTTACGCTTGGAACCGGCCAGCTCGAGTTGTGAATTATCTTGGATGGGATTCTTGGGCCCGGATACGAACGAAATAAGAGCGCCTAGGTTAGAGGACTTGGGCAATTGTGGGACATACGTGATAGGCCTTAGGGATACATTATTCTCTTTAAGATGAATGATATATTTTAAGTTGAAATGTCAGTTAACTAACGAATTAATGTTTGTAGGTATGGATCCGGGCAGTTCTAGCGGCATGGGACCGGGACCGAGACCTCCGAGTGCGAGGGGCCCAGAGGACCGGGTGCTGCGTAAGCGGGCGATCCGCTATCGGAGGAGGCTTGGGGAGCCTTATAGTTTGTATTCCCCTTTTGGACAGGTGTCGCGCCGACCCTGTGAGTGCTGGTATACCTATGGCTATCCTGACGAGGTTGTTTTAGCGATGGATGACGAGCGTTATCACCTAGGCAGGACAGTTGAGACTTTGAGGGCGCAGCTGGAGGAGGCTAGAGAGTTTAGCCGTTGGCAGGCGTTGCGCGTTAGGGACCTGGAGCGGGATCTTCGACACACACACCAGCACCTCTTCGCTATGAGGATGCAGCTTAGGGAGAGGGCCCGGAGTATTATGTTTGACTGTGGGGTTTTACTAGACATGGCCGCGGAGGCACCACCACGAGCTACTGGTCCAGAGCAGTTAGGCGAGATAGATACTTTAGGTTCCGTTGGGAACCGGGGCCCTAGGGGAGGTGATTAGGGTTGCTTTTGTATTATGAGTAGCTGGTAGATTACTTTTGCTAGGACTGGCATGGCTAATTTCTTTGGTTATTTGGTGGACTGACTAGCTTTTTGGAGCCGGAGTGCTCGTGTACATAATGGGTTTTGTACCGACTGGAGGTCGGGTACTTTGTATATCTTTTGGTGTGGTTTTGTAAATAAATGTATATATTCGAGTCGTATCTTTTTGTACCTACGCTTTTGCGTGCTTTTCGTGTATTTGTTTTGTGTTTTTATTTTGTTTCTAGTTGGAGTATTACGCACACGATAGGTGTGGATCTCTAGACTTTTGCACCACCTGATTGGTAAGTGTTGGAATTTGCTCTACTTGAACTACTTGGGACTGACCTCGAACTACCTGAGATTGATCTTGAGCTGCCTGAGACCGACTAGACTGAACTTCCTTGAGACGTGACCCTGTTAGGCGAGTGTGTTCATACGTACTCTTAGTGGACCTAATTTCACCGAATATATGGTATGTGACCTGTAGGTGGACTTGAATTTTATGACTATTTACGAATGTGAATTGCTAGACAGAGGTTAGGCCAGTGTGTTCTTACCTGTACTCATGATCCTTGAACTTGAACTTGTACTCTTATTTGTGTTCATGCTCCCTGAACTTGTAATATTTGACCGTACTCTTGAACTTCTTCGTACTCATGTGGTTGTAGACCGGCTACTACGTTTCTGTAGCGGTTGAACTGAACCTCTCTGGTAGGGCATTGCCTGTTGTGTTGTCCAGCACCGCCATTCTTCTGGCGAGGCATGCCTGTTGTGTTGTCCTGCACCACCAGGGATAAAATACTTGAACGGAGGCTCTCTGGCGAAGTTTAGCCGTTGTGCGAACTTGTTGTGTTGTCCAGCACCGCCAGGGCCAATTTACTGAACTGAAATTCTTTGGTGAAGCATAGCCGTTGTGCTAGCTTGTTATACCCTGAATGTCTTCCAAATATCTGGGACATTACGTCCGATTTCAAGCCTTTTGCCTGTTTTATCTGGTTATGCGATTAACTCCCTACTGGACCACTGGACCATGACTATTTGATAAGTTGGATTGGCGTGATACTGAGTACTTGAATTTGATAAGTGATTTACAAGATCATGAATTGTGATAAGTAAGATTGGGAAAAACAAATTGGACCTGGTGAATACGAGTTGGAGTAGATGGAATTCTACTGCTTGATTGGTTTCTTGAGCGATATCTTGACCGGCTTTATATAGGAGTTAGAATGTCGAGGACGACATTCTTTTAAGGGGGAGAGAGTGTGAGAACCCGTATTTTCCCTTAATGTTTTTCCTAGGGTTTTTCCCCTTTAATTGCATGTTTTCTGCATTTTCTGGCTTAGAGAATTTTCTTGGTGGATTTTATGGATAAATATAGTTTTTAGATGAGTTTTCTAGCATTGGGTAGTTTTTGAAAAATTACGGATAGATTATGGACGTGGGCCCCACTAGCGCGAAAAGTTCGGAAAAATTCGGCCAATAAGGTGAAGTTTCGGATACTGTGTAAAATTTATCGGGTGTTAAGAGATAAGTAGAGTGTGTGAAATGATTGATGTGAGAGAGAAAAGAAAGGATAGGAATGCATTAATGAAGTGCCACGTGTCACTTGGTGATTGGTTTTGACTTAAGAACACTATTCACTTTTTTTGACTTTTGACCAAAATTGGTTAAATATCTAAAAATTTCACAAAAAATCACCATTTTCTTTCACCTTGTGGCCGGCCCTCTCTCTTGCCAAGAAGGAAGAAAACTTCTTCAGTCTTCAAGCTTTCCACTAGCTCAAATCATCCAAATCAATCACACCAACTAGTTTCCACTCCATACAATCTTTCTATTTAGTGTTAGTGGTGAGTTTGGTGAAGTTTTTGGAAGAGCTAAGGTGGTCTACAACTCCTCTTCTCTTGTTTACTAGGTAAGTGATGATTGAACATCCTCTTATATCTAATGATGCTTATTTTGTGCCTAATGGTGGCTTGAGTGATGGAATGTGTGATTTATTTCTTGATTTGAGTTGATTTGGTGAAGTTTTTATATTTTTGAGGAATTTTCTGGTTTAATATGAATGTGATGTTGTGGCTGTTTTTGATGATTGGCAATAGTCTATAAAGACTCTAGTAGGTGTGGATTAGTGATAAATGCAACCAATTTTGGGTTTGGATTGAAATGAGAAAAGTTAGGGTTGATAACCCCTAAATCTGTCCGGTTTTGGATCATAGGGTTAGAGGCCGAATTGGACTTTGCTCAAAACATTAAAGTTGTAGGTATTGATGAGTTTGAAGTGCCTACAAAATTTCAGGGCATTTAGAGTAGTGTAGAGTGAGTTATGTCGTTTTTACTGTTGCTGTTCTGGGTGATCAGAATGTGCGAACTGCACTTGTAATTGGCCATTTTGACTGGAATTTCTTTGGATTTTGGTGATGGTGTCTTCTGATGAAATGTAGCTTGATGTCTTAGCTATCATATGCCTTTGGAATCAATGTATTTGGACCTGTATAGACTGACTTGGACTGATTACAGTTTTGTGTGATTTGGGAACCTGCAATTACGGTTCTGGCTTGGTTTTCTGCATTTTTGACCTAGTTGTGCTAGGATTTGGACTGAGTGGCCTTCTACATTGTTGTAGCCCTGTCTTTTAGCTTCGAGATGGTGGGTCTTACGCCCTCATCCGATAAGCGTAGCGCATTTTGTACTATTACCGCAAAAAGAGGACGAAAACTGTTTTTGTTGTTGGATCAAATGAGTTCCCTTTGCTGAAATTTCTGGTTTGCTATTATGCTTGTTTATGCATATGAAACCCTATTGGGTTATAATTGGCTTGGCTTTATGACTCGTTATCGAGTCTTATGGTATTTGTTTGCATGTTCTAGGAAGTGACGGTGGTGCACGACGTTCGTTTAACGACGGTGCTTGAAACATCACCTACTTGAGTGGTGAGTATACTACTCACTTGAATGTTACAATGTGGCTTTGCTATATGTGATTTTGACACCTTGAAGGCTTATTTGGCTATTGGAATTGATTGAGGTGAGGGTGTACTTGACCGCCCTCACCCCATGTGATACCGTTAATGACTGATTACCGTTTTACTGAATTACTGCACTTGCTATATGAGATATTGAATTCCATTCATGAAAAACTGATTTGGTGTCGTTTGGACGAATATCCAACGGCCTTACTGTATTACTGAGCTCAACCCCGTAGGTAGTCAATTGAATCGAGCCGGCGAGGGCTTGGTCGTGAAAATTGACATGCCACGGGGACTGTACTGGGGAATCTTGTAGTAATGAGACTCTTGGTTCCGGTATACTCGAGTATTACCAAAAGTTACTGATTGGAGTGCGGGCCCGGTTGGGGTATGTTTGGTGGAAGGAATGGGAGTGAAGTGGGTTCTACGGTTGGTACTCATAAACGTTGACGGAGAGTCAATGAGGTTGGATCAAGAATATAAGCGTGGAAATGGGCTCTTGAGAGCCGTCCGTATCCTTTTACTGATTTGTTTTATTCCTGAATTGTGTACTTGAATTGAAAGGTTATGCTTAAGTGATCTTTGTTGCTTATGTGGTAGTAACTCACTGGGCTTAAGCTCATTCCGTTCCATTTGTTTTCCTTACTGGAAAATGATCATTTTGGAAGATCATACTTGTTGGTTGCCAAATTGAGCCATGTATATGTCTATTTTGAATAGCTCTTTGCATGAAACCCTAATGTGTATTGGGTTCATCTTTTGATTGGCAAACCGAACATGTGTATCCATGATGAATAGCTTTTGGCATGCCAAATTGGTTGTAAATGTTGAATTGCAATGTATTAATGGTTGGTTGACATTTGGTTGGATTTCTGATTAACTTGTATTTCAAACGGCAAAAGAAAAATTTGGCTACTCTCGGCCTAGTATCTGGATTCTGACGTGGCCGGTACTGTTCATCATCGGCTTCGATTTTCTTTTTTTTTTTTATTTTGTGATTTTGACTTGTTTACGCGCGTGGGTATGTTCCGGAACGTATTAGATCGACGTGAACTGATCCGTAGTCCTGGCGAGAGCTGGGCAGGCAGTCCGCTAACCCCTTTGGTTCGCCTTAGGGGAAGGTGGGGCTGTTACATACCATGATGCTATCACCGTCCCTGCTAAGGAAAACAAATCTAATAGTATGAGCTAATGCTCAATGAGGCCAAGAAAACATGCAAACACATAGTTCAAGTAGCAATAGCATTTAAGCGAGAAATAAAACTGTAATATTCAAGTAATTCACAATTTTCAATTAAACTCATTCAATGAGGATACAGGAGCTCTCAGGAGCTAGGTTCCACTTGCTATGCCAAGACTCGATCAAATACCTCCCCGCGATGACATTCCATCAACCGGGTCGGCATTAAGTCCGTAGAACTCCATTTTCTTCACAGTTTCGTCCACCATTTCAACCGACCCGGTGAATGAAAGAAAAGAAAACCTCGGTGAATGAAACGACCGAAGGCCAGAAAAGAGAAGAAAGGAAAAGAGGAAAATGAAAGAAAAAGCCTCAATGGAGAATGAACTGGGGCAAATTTTGATTTAACCCTAAAATAGGGTTGGCGCAACAATGCGATCTCAGATTACTTAAACCACTTTTGATATCTGCCTTCAAGCCTTAACTTTTCTAAACACCCCACCAGACCCCATTACAAAAGCTGAAAGTCCTGACTTTTGTTCTTTGCAATGGCCTTGTCAAGAAAATTTCTGATGCCAAAAAATTTTAGCTGTATTTCTGAATTGCTTGGGTATGGGGTTGACACTACTCACCATGTGAAAACCCACCAGGTCAAGGAAAAGAAAAAGAAGCAAAAAGCAAAGCAAGAAAAGTAAATGCAAGAAAAATGTAAAAAAATTCGACGCTGAAGTCCCTGGTGAATGATGAGGAAAATGCAAACAAAGTCCGAGGTCTTTGAGTACAAAATTAGAGCAGTTTTGAAAAAAATGCGATCTTCGGTGCAATACCCTGGAAAATTTTTTCTTTAACTATCGTTTTCCAGCCGCATTATAAGCTCATAAATTCCATCGCTGACTTATCCCTCATGACAGTTCAGAGCAAGGGTTACGCTCCTGGTCATAAGGTTATAACCTGTTTCCGCATGTTTTGGTATCATTTCTACCCCTCTGTTGCAAGCATACAAAGCCCATGTGTTGACTAAGTTTTCTTAAGAAATAAGGGTGACAAACTATTTGCTTTCACTGAGATGTGATATCGAATGGGCACAAAAATAAGACAAATCTTGACCTCCCATTTCCTTTAGCCACTTCCAAATCAGAAATAACGCCCACTTGATTGGTCCTGAAAGATGAGCCAACAAGAAGTGGTGACGCGTTACCCTAAGCACCGATGCTAAAAGTGAGGAAGAAATCTTCTTGAATTTGGTGTTACTCTGAGAGATTCATCATGAAATTTCTGCATGAGTTCAAACTCAACGTTTAAATTTCTTCACGTTGTATATATGATTACTTTCTAAGTTTTAGAAAGTGTGATTTCTCTTTGTTCAAATATGATTACATTTGAGGATTTCGTACAAGAGTCAAGTAATATACTTTCAAATCAATCACACTGCTCTTTCCATGAGTAGTAGTTGCAATATTTTAAAATAAAGTGCATGTTGTACTTTGGCAATCCCCCTGTGCAGGTATCCATGGCTGAAATCGACGAAGAAGCGTAAGTCAGAATCTTACGAATCAAGGCCTCAAGGAGGAGCAACCATGCCGTAATGCAAATCAATTGATCAGTTGCACAATAATTGGTAGAAACTGGGGCAAATTATTTTTGAAAAGATTCTCAAAAAATCAAACTTGAATTTAATTTCTTGTTCCTTGACAAATTTCAATTTCTTGTTGATGAAATCTCAGCGCCCGCCGCGCACCCTTCCATTCCCCATTCTTGACAACCACATTTAATTCACTGATTTCTCCACCGTTAGCATCGAGTCTATCTCACTAATGTGTGCGTTTTATTCAACCACCGTTAGCATCGAGTCTATCTCACTAACGTGTGCATTTTTATTCTACTACCGTTAGCATCGAGTCTATCTCACTAACGTGTGCTTTTTTATTCAACCACCGTTAGCATCGAGTCTATCTCACTAACGTGTGCGTTTTTATTCTACTACCGTTAGCATCGAGTTTATCTCACTAACGTGTGCTTTTTATTCAACCACCATTAGCATCGAGTCTATCTCACTAACGTGTACTTTTTTATTCAACCACCGTTAGCATCGAGTCTATCTCACTAACGTGTGCTTTTTTATTCTACCACCGTTAGCATCGAGTCTATCTTACTAACGTGTGCATTTTTATTCAACCACCATTAGCATTGAGTCTATCTCATTAACGTGTGCATTTTTATTCTACTACCGTTAGCATCGAGTCTATCTCACTAACGTGTACTTTTTTATTCAACCACCATTAGCATCGAGTCTATCTCACTAACGTGTGCTTCTTTATTCTACCACCGTTAGCATCGAGTCTATCTCACTAACGTGTGCTTCTTTATTCAATCACCGTTAGTATCGAGTCAATCTCACTAACGTGTGCGTTTTTATTCAACCACCGTTAGCATCGAGTTTATCTCACTAACGTGTGTGTTGTTTTTAGTCTATCTTCGTTAGACGTGGGTCAGTCCCACTAACACTTCATTTCACTTCACAAACATCACGTTGGGCCTGGATTTTGTGCCACCAACATCACAAACGTCACGTTGGGCTTGGATTTTGTACCATGAACTAAGGCAGGCTCGGGTTTAATCCCACTGACCAATGCATCACACTGGGGCAAATCTTTGGATAATTTTTCAAGCAAATCTTATACAGTTTCTTCATACATACCAGCATTTCTTTATTGCCGCTAAGCATGGGTCAGTCCCATTAGTGAGCATTTCATTTTCATTGCCACTAAACATGGGTCAGTCCCACTAGTGAACATTTCATTTACATCGACACTAAATATGAGTGAGTCCCGATTTAAATTTCATGTTGGGGTCAGTCCCCTTCGGGTCAGTCCCGATTTAATTTCATGTCGGGGTCAGTCCCCTTGTAAATTTTCTGTTCGGGTCAGTCCCATTTAAATTTTTGTTCGGGTCAGTCCCATGATTTAAATTTCTTGTTCGGGTCAGTCCCATGTTTAAATTTTCGTTCGGGTCAGTCCCATGATTAAATTCCTCGTTCGAGTCAGTCCCATGACTTTAAATTTTGTTCGGGTCAGTCCCATGGTTTAAATTTTTGTACGGGTCAGTACCGTTTTAAAATTCTCGTCTGGGTCAGTCCCGTTTTAAAATTCTCGTCTGGGTCAGTCCCATTTTAAAGTTTTTTTAAAGAGGTCAGTCCTCATTTCAAAAGCGTCAGTTGTTTGAGTCGTTCGCAGCCGAATAACACAGGTAAGTATTTGGTTTCTACTTCTTTGTCTCAAGTTTTTCCAAAACTCAGACAAAGAGTGGCAAACTGTAGACACCAAATTTTTGATTTTTTAACTTTATTGGTTTAATTAATTTAATTTTGCTTTATTTGTTTCAATTCTAGGGTTTATTTTATTTTATTTTATTTTGTTCTAGTTCATTTTATTTTATTTTATTATTTATTTATTTTTGTCTTCATACTAAATTTCAAAAAAAGAGAAAAATGAAAATACAAAAATACAAAATAATGTGTGAAATAGGTGGAAGTTTGCATGCTAGACAAATGGAGAATATGCAATAGGGACAAGTGTCCCTTTTTGTCTTGGACAACACATTATCTAGATGGTGAGGTGTCTAGACACTTGTAGGATAGGGATTTTTGAAATAAAACAAAAAAAAACTAGAAAAAAGGAAAAAGGAAATAAACAAGGGGGGCCGGGGCTGAAAAATGAAAAAGGGGGCGGATGAAAAAAAGAGCTCAAGAACGGGGCTGAAAAAGGGGTTGAGGGCCGAGAGAGAAAAAAAGAGAGGGGAGCTAGGGTGGCTAAGATTGGAGTGAGAGAGAGCCGAGAGATGGAGAGAGCTTCAAGAGAGGTCTAAGGGTTCAAGAAAGAAAAAAAATGACTGAAAAGAAGGGTAAGGTACAGCGGCGGGGGTTTTGGGAGAGAGGCTCATTGGCGGCTGTGGGTAGAGAAAAAACACAGAAGGCTACGGGGGGGTTTTCTTGGAAAGGAGAGGACAGCAGGGGAGCATCGGAGGGACGGCTGGAAATCTGGAAAAAAAAGAAAAGGAAAGGATCTGGTGAGGGGGCTAAGAGAAAAGGGAGAGAAACCGAGAGAAAGGTGACGGAGAGTGAGAGAGAAATAGAAGCTGGGGTTCTGGGAAACTGAGAACGAAAGGGAAAATCATGAGGCAAGGGAGAAGGTAGATCGAAGGTTTCATTATCTTCTGGAGCTGTTCAAACGAAGCTTTTTCCTATTCCATTTCTCTGTTGGAGGATACCTTACATCAGGGTCAGAATCGCAACGCAAGGGTAAACTCTTTTTCCCTTAGTTAGGTTACAAATGTGTCCAGATCTTTGGCTTTCGTTTATCATGCTACTGAGGAGTCGAAAATGAGTTCTTGCTGATTCATACTCCATTACTTGGTTCCCTTGTAGACGGTATGGATAGTTTGTAGTGGTTCCCTCACGTTTTGCTTATAAAGATGCTTCATTTCTTTTCTGTTTTCATTTTTATTCTGGTTGTCTGATGGTTCTTCGCTGGTGGTCTTATCTAGAATTTATTTGCTCTTCCTAAAAGCAAAGAACGGGCTTGATGTTTTGGTACATTGCTGCAAAAAAATGAATAGTGTTTACATGGGTCTGTTCCAAATAACCTTTCGGTTCTACTTCGTTTCATGGAGTAGCGATAGTGATTCATACAGAAACATGGAACCCATGCCATTTTGATGATTTGTTGTGTCTAAGGAAATGTCCATTCCCAGTGTTAGAAAATAAAGTTTTGTTGGAATTTGTTCGTGAAATCTGCGTTTTGTTTGGTTGGAGTTAAGTGATTCAAAGCTGCTGCAACGAATTCAAAGCCCTCGGCTTGTTGCAGCAGCGTGGACGGACCTTGCTTCCTTCCTTTGTTTGTTAAAGTTTTTGCTTGGGTTGGTATGTGGTGTGCATCTTTGCCACGAGTTTCCCTCCTTGTGTTTCTGTTGCATTTCTGCATTCATTCGCGTAAGTTGGAGCTGCGAACTTGCAACAGAAAATTGCAGCAGAGCAAAGGTTGCCGCACCTACTTTACTGTCTGCCTTTTCCGTGACCATTCACCAGGCTTTAGCCTCTTCTAATTTTGTTAGTCAGTCTTGTGTGGGAAGGGGGCAGTGGAAGATTGGTTTGAGTTTGCATGTTTGTGTCCTTAAAACATTTGAATCATGTGCCAATACATTGCTGAAAAATGAACAACCAAATTGCCGAACCATTCTTGTATATTTTTCCAGAATTTTTGCATGATCTCTTTCTAAGTTTTCTGCTTGTTTCGATGGTGGTGATTATGTAGTTTGCTTAGCCTAAAGTTGTAGGGTTGGTTTTGAAAAATATCTAATCCAAGTTGTGATTAAGAAATCTGCATTTGGAGACGGAAATTGCAGCAAGTTTTTTTTTGGTTGCAGCCACTTCGTCCGTAGTCTTGCATGAAGTATTTTCAACGTTTGCATGATTTCCTCCTATGTCTTTGCTTGTTTGGATGTCAAATTTATGTCTTGTTGTTTAGTTTAAGGTTTTGGATGTTAGATCAAGAAAACTTTGGTTAAGGTATGTGATTGAATCTGAATCTGGTGTTGGCAAGTGAAACGAAGAATGCAGCAGTTTTGTTTGTCTCATTTACAGAAAGCCTTCTACGTGATTGCATGGATTTTGCATGCAAAACAACTTCTGAAAATTTCACTTTACTCCTCTTGGCTTCTAGCAATGCTAAAAAGCCCAATTATGTTCCAATTTCTTGCAATTAGGTCCTAGAGTAATTGCGTTTTGAACCATTACTTGACCTTATTGTTACTCTTGGATCTTTGAAGTTCTCAAAATATTTTAATTGGACTTGAATGATGGGTTAATGTTTGCAATTGGGTCCTTGGTAGTTTTCTATTTTTGAAATATGATCAATAATTTACTCTTCTTGGAAATTATACATTATTTGATTTCATTTAAGTCGCAATTGGGATGGACTTGGTGATTTTGTTTATACTTTACTATTTAATTGGTGCCTTGACCCTTTTATTGTTTTGAAGCTATTTTTCCTTCATTTGATTACCATTGCAAAGGAGGTACACTCTATCTCTTATTTTCACTTTATTTGACCCTATGTGTCTATGTGATTTATGTGCTTAATTGCATGCCTTTTGAATGTTTTTATTTTATTGATTTATTTGTTTCTCCACTTTATTTGTTTTAATTTTGTATAGTTATTTTCAATTTCGATCATTTGAAAGGCACTTGAATGCCGAAGTTGTAATAGCTAGGTTATTATTTTGTTTATTTTATTCCGTTTCCCCTCTTAGATTGTAGTAGGCTTCCCCCCCGAATGTAATAATTAGGGCTTTATTTGCTTTATTTGCCTTATGTGTGTTTTGCATGTCTATGTGCTATGTGTTATCCGCTTTCTTAGGGCCTTGCATCTAGATATTATAATTATGTGTTATGTGTTTATGTGATATTATGTGTGTACTTGCTTTATTATGTTTTATATCATTCGTTTAGTTATAATCAATGTGTGACATCACCACACTAGTCCAACGCTAGTCGTGGTCCATTTCTCGAATCCACACTAGTCCAATGCTAGTTGTGGCTCTTTGTTCCGATTTTCCATTAGTCCAACGCTAGTGAGAATTTGTAGACATGGGCTAGTCCAACGCTAGACCCTTAGGAGCCCTTCGAGCGTTAGATCATGGTTGTGTGATAAAACCACTTCATCTCATGCATATTTTTCACTTTTTAGGGTCTTTTATCATTTTTTGCATGACATCCCTCCTTATACGTATATCCCGTCCCCATATTTTCCCTTATATGTATATTACTTACCCCTTTGTATGAAACATGACATTAGACTTGCATTTCATCTAAGCATTAGAATTGGGTTAGATCATTTGCTTGATTAGATAGGAAAACCCCTTCGATATGAGATATGGACGAGTTTGACTTTCTTGCCTTAGCACGCTCGTATTCTCTCTATTAAAAGGGAAAATTGAGTCACGAACATTAGTCCCCCGTACCCGACATGATGCACTCCTTTAAGACATGTACATTTGTATGATTATTTTATTTCTTTTTCTTTTCTTAGAGTCTCATATTTTTGCACTATTCGTGACTTCTTCGAAGAGTCTTCATTGGGCGTCACAATTAATGTGATTGGTACCAAATAAGCTTTGTAGATACATTTCAACCCCCCGATACCCTCCTAGGTTTAGGGTTTGCATTCATGTAGATACATCCAAATGTGATAAATCTTAAGGGTAAATTAGGAAAATCTTTGACTAAATCACGCAACTAGCTTTGGTTAGGTCGAAAGGGTGCCTCGAATTTTTATCCTTGGCTTCCCTTTCTTCAAATGTGACTCCCGAACCTTTTTCTTTGATTTACGTAGACGAGGAGTCGTTTAAAAAGGGTTTTTCTACCTTTTCCTTTGAAAAATTCATTTTTTAGGTGACTTGGTACACCTTAACTCTATACCAAGTGGCGACTCCGATTTTATTTCAAAAACCCTTTTTAAACTATAAATTTGGGCCCAAATCGTCGCATTACAAGTCCCATTTAAGCCCATTTACTTTTTAAATCAAAAATTCATTTTTTAAATCGAAAAATTCTCTTTGAAACCATTTATTTATTTTTAAAAAAAAATGGGACGCGACACAGCTCAGGGTATTTCTTTTATATCTCTTTCTCCACTTCCCAGGTTGCCTCTTCTATCCCATGATTTCTCCACAAGATTTTCACCAAGGGAATTTGCTTGTTTCTCAATTCCTCAACCTTTCAATCGAGCAACTGCATGGGTTTCTCCTCATAAGTTAGAGACTCATCCATTTCAATTTCTTTTGATTGTAAGATGTAAGTCGGATCAGGATGGTGCTTCTTTAGTATCGAAATATGGAAGATGTCATGAATTCTGGATAAACTCGATAGTAGTTCGAGTCGGCATGCCACTTTTTCAACTCATTGGAGAATTTTGAAGGGTCCCACAAATCTTGGTTGAAAGTTCTTTCCTTTACCTATCGTGATACTTCGAACTCCAAATCCTTTTTTCGATTGTCCGCGTAACTCTTTTGCCGACTTTGAACTGTTTGAAGTCTTTGGCGTATTAGTTTGACCTTTTCGTGTGCATTCTCCATCAATGACACGGTTGTTGGATTTAAAATCTTCTTTTTCTCCACTTCATCCCAATAAACCAATGATCGGCACTTTTTTTGATAAAGAGTTTCTTATGGTGCCATTTGAATAGATGAATGGTAGCTGTTATTATAGGCAAACTCCATCAATGTCATGTGTTGGCCCCAACTACCTCCAAAATCCAAGATACACGTCCTTAACATATTCTCGAGGGTTTGAATAGTTCTTTCCGATTATCCATTTGTCTGGGGGTGGTATGTAGTACTCAGATTTAGTTTGGTCCCTAAGGTTTCTTGCAACTTTTGTCAAAATCGAGACACGAATCGGGGATCCTTGTCTGAGACTATACTCACTGGGATTCCATGCAATCTCACAATTTCATCCATATACAGTTGAGCCAACTTTTTCATGGAATATTTCATATTTACTGGCAAGAAATGGGTCGATTTGGTTAACCAGTCGATGATTACCCAAATGGCATCATGGCCTCTCTGAGTTCGCGATAAACCTGAGACAAAGTCCATCTTGATGTTTTTCCACTTCCATTCGAGTATCTCGAGGGGTTGTAACAAACCAGAGGGTTTTTGATGTTCGACTTTAACTTGTTGACAGACGAGACAAGTTTGAACATATTGAGTAATTTTATCCTTCATGTTATCCCACCAATATAACTCCCTTAAATCCTGATACATCTTACTACTATCCAAATGGAACATATACTTGGACTGATGAGTTTCCTCCAAAATTTTCTTTTTCAACATTTCATCATTCGGCACCACTATTCGGTTCTGATATCTCAAAATTCTTTCGAGACTCAAAATGAAATCAGACAATTTCTCTTTTTGCATCTTTTTCATCCACTTTTGTACCACTGAATCTTTTTGCTGAGCCTCTTTCATTCGATCTAGTAGAGTGGATTTCACCATAATATTTTCAAAGATCACCTTCTGGTGTTCAAGACGAGGATTTCACTCACTAACTTTTTCTGACATATTCCATTTCTTAATCATTAATCCAGCCACTTGAGCCTTTCGACTTAAAGCATCCGCCACGACATTAGCCTTTTCAGGATGGTAGTTAATCGTATAGTCATAATCTTCTAAAAATTTCATCCATCGATGCTGTCTCATATTCAACTCCTTTTGAGAAAATAAGTACTTAAGGCTCTTATGGTCCGTAAAAACCTCAAAAGTTATCCTATACAAATAATGTCTCCACTTTTTCAGGACAAATACAACAGTTGCTCATTCGAAGTCATGGGTCGGATAATTTTACTTATGAGGTTTTAACTTCCTAGTGGCAAAGGCAATCACATTCTTATTTTGCATTAATACGCACCCCAATCCTTGACTCGAGACATCAGTATATACAGTGAAACTGTCATTTCCTTTAGGTAGAGCTAGAACTCTTAAAAATTAGTTTCACATCTAGTATCCCACACAAAATTGCCATGCTTCTTCGTCAAATCGGTTAAAGGACTGACAAGTTTTGAGGAATCCTTGATAAATCGACGATAATACCCTGCCAATCCTAGGAAGTTACGAATTTCAGTGAGATTTT